>NW_025830954.1:136219-180924 GCF_002878395.1 Capsicum annuum | reverse complement strand
TATATATATATATATATATATATATATTGTAATTTATATATATTGTATTATATTTTATTACAACTTTAAAGTAGTACATATATATTGGATGGTGTGTATATATGTGTAATTGTGTATATAATGTATATAGGTGGGTATATATAATGTATATTGAAAAAAAGTTTTTTTTTTATATTTTTGACCGGGTTTAGGTGGGTTTGACCGGGTTGGGTTAAGTGGGCTGGGTTAGGGTTGCTTTTAATTTTTTTACTGTTGAGCCCGGACCGGCCCGACCCACTTAAACCCCAACTCGAACCCAGCCCGGCCCACAAATCGATTAAATGATACGGGCCGGTTTCGGGTTGGCCTAGCTCGGCCCACATGACAGTCTTACTTAAAACTATCCCTCTTACAAACCTCCTGGGAGTCTAACCTCACCATCGCATTATCCTCCTACCTCGAGTCACTAAACTTGCATTCTAAATACTCCGTCTTGGACCTACTCAGCCTGAACCCCTTAGATTCAAGGGTTTGCCTCCAAACCTCCAATTTGTCATTCACGCCCCTTCGCGTCTCATCAATCAGTACTACATCATCCACAAATAGCATACACCAAGGTACCTCGCCTTGAATACTCTGCGTCAACACCTCCATCACCAACGTAAATAGGAACGGACTAAGAGTTGATCCCTGGTGCAACCCTGAATCGATCGGAAAATGCTTTGATTCTCCCCCTACCATCCTCACCCTAGTCTTTCCTCCACCATACATGTCCTTAATAGCTCTGATGTACGCCACCAATACCCGTCTCACCTCCAAGCACCTCCAAAGAACCTCCCTCGAGACTTTATCATACGCCCTTTCTAAGTCGATGAACACCAAGTGTAAGTACCTCTTCCTTTCTCTATACTGATCCACCAATCTCCGCACTAAGTGGATTGCCTCCGTCATCGAGCGACCAGGCATAAATCCAAACTGATTCTCCAAAATAGACACGACCCTCCTCAATCTTCGCTCAACCACTCTCTCCCAAATCTTCATAGTGTGACTCAACAACTTAATACCCCTATAGTTGTTGCAACACTGAATATCACTCTTCTTTTTATACAGCGGAATAATGTACTCTATCTCCAAGCCTCAAGCATTCTTTCCATCTTGAAAATGCCGTTAACCAAATTCGTCAGCCACCTTAGATTTGCCCCATTAACAAACTTCTAAAAATCTACCAGAATCTCGTCCGACCTCGTCGCCCTACCCCTCCGCATCCTACGAATAGCCTCTTTGACCTCCTCAACCTTAAAACGCCTACAGTAGCTGAAATCACGGCTCTCCTCCGAGTGCTCCATCTCCCTTAACTCAAAGCCTCTGTCCTCTACCTCGTTCAAAAGTCTATGTAAGTACTCTTTCCATCTCTTCTTAATGTGAACACCCTCCACCAGGACACTACCAGCTTCCCTCTTAATGCAATTTACTTGATCAAGGTCACGCTTCTTCCGCTCCCCAGCCTTTGCAACCCTAAACAATCTTTTTTCTCCTCCTTTCTTCTCTAACCGCGCATTCAAGCTCTCGAATGCTGCTGACTTAGTAGTCGTAACTGCTAACTTAGACTCCATATTATCTACCTTGTAAGCCTCCTTATTCACCCACTTCTCTTCTTCATCTTTACTCTCAATGAACTTAACGTACGCCCCCTTTTTAATCTCTACTTTCTTTTTCAGTTCTTCATTCCACCACCAGTCCCCTTTATGCCGACCTGACCAACCCCTAGAAACACCCAACACTTTTCTAACCATCTCCGAGATGCAGCTGGCATCCTTATCCCATATAACATCCACGTTCCCCCTGCACTCTCGCGCCCCCATACCTGTTACCTTTTTCCCTATCTCTAGAGCACTTTTTGGCATCAAATTACCCCACTTAATTCTAGGTCGACCCTCCCCGACCCTTCTCTTCTTGCTCTTCTTGATAGATAAGTCCATCACTAGAAGCCTATGCTGGGTCGAGAGGTTCTCACTCGGAATAACCTTACAGTCCTTACATAACACCCTATCCCCCTTCCTAAGCAGCAAAAAGTCAATCTAAGTCTTGGCTATTGCGCTTCGAAAGGTAATCAAGTGGTCCTCCTTCTTCGGGAAGCTCGAGTTCACTACCACTAACCCAAAGTCCCTTTCAAAATCTAACAAGGCAGCTCCCTCGCCATTCCTATCACCGAAACCAAAACTACCATGCACTTCATCATAGCCTTTTGGTAAGACCCCAATGTGCCCATTGAAGTCACCTGCTATGATGATCTTTTCCTAACTAGGCACATTTTTCACCACCTCATCCAAAACCTCCCAAGATATCGCCTTCACCTCCTCTTCCAAGCCCACCTGCGGCGCATAAACACTCCACACATGCAACGTAAAACTCCCAATAACCAACTTAATCTTCATCAGCCTATCACTAACCCTCTTAACCTCCATCACCTGACCTTTAAGCTCCTCATCCACTAAGATGACGACTCCATTCCAACGCCTATCACTCCCAGAGTACCAAAGCTTGTACCCATCCATATCCCTAGTATTAGATCCTATCCACCTAGTCTCCTGAACACATGCAATATTAATTCGCCTCTTCTTAAGAATCTTAACCAACTCTACGGACTTACCCTGCAGGGTCCCAATGTTCCAAGACCTTACCCTTAACCTATCTTCTCTCGTGTCTTGCCTCCCTCTAACACTCCTCCCCGACCTAACCCTAACACCCGACCTATACCTTTCTTTATTCCAAGGAAAATTATTACCTTAAGCTAAATCTGAGTTTACGGAGAAAAGATGAGGGTACTTGGTTTGCATATCTTCTTCTACTTCTCAAGTGGCTCCCTCAATGGACTGATTCCACCAAAGGACTTTGACCGAGGGAACTTCTTTGTTCCTTAGTCTATGAATCTGGCGATTAAGAATCTCAACTAGGACTTCTTCTTAAGAAAGGCTATACTGAACATCCATTCTTTCTAATGGAACAACATCAGCTCAATCACCAATACATTTTTCAATAGGGAAACATAAAAAACTGGATGTACTGAGGCTAAATCTGCAGACAATTCAAGTTCATAAGCCACATTTGTAAAATGCCTCATGATTCTAAACGGACCAATATATTGGGGACTGATCTTCCCTTTCTTGCCAAATCTCATCACTCCCTTCATGGGCGAGATTTTTAAATAGACTAAGTCACCAACATCAAACTCAAGATCTCTCCCCTATACATCTGCGTAGGATTTTTGACGGCTTTGGGACGTCTTTAGCCTCTCCTTAATTAACTAAACTTTTTCCATTGCATCAAATACTGAATCTAGTCCTATACTGCAGCCTCACCTACTTCAAACCAACTGATAGGAGATATACATCTCCTCTCATAAAGAGCCTTAAACGACGCCATCTGAATACTGGAGTGGTAACTGTTGTTTTAGGTAAACTAGATCAAAAGAAAGTGGTCATCCCAACTTCCTTTAAAGTCAATAACACAAGCTTTCAACATGTATTTTAAGGTCTAAATGACCCTCTCTGCCTGACCATCTATTTGAGGGTGAAAATCTATGCTAAGATGAACTTGGGTACCAAGACCCTTCTGAAAAGACTTCCAAAAGTAAGAGGTAAAATGAGTACCTCTATCTAAAATGATAGACAAGAGGACTCCATGAAACCTTACCAACCCCCTAAGGTAGAGCCTGGCATAATCCTCAGCTGAGTAAGAAATATGAACTAGTAAGAAATGAGCTGATTTGGTCATTCTATCTGCAATGACCCATATCGAATCATGCTGATGATGCAAGCGAGGCAACCCTATCACAAAATCCATATTTACCACTTACCACTTCTAAGTGGGGATACTGAACTACTATAATGTACCAGTAGGCCTCTGGTGCTCAACCTTAACCTGCTGACAATTAGAACACTTAGCTACAAACTCTACAATATCCCTCTTCATACCACTCCACTAATAGATTTCCCGCAAGTCACGGTACATCTTAGTGGCTCCTAGATGGATAAAGTATTGTACACTATGCACTTCTTCAAGTATTCGCTGTCTCAGTTCATCAATAAATGCAATACACAATCTAACCTAACACCGAAGTACACCACTTCTCCTTGGGAGAAAACCTCTACTTTCTGATCTCTGACTGACTCCTTTAATCTAACCAAACTAGGATCTTTGTCTTGCTTTTCCTTTACTTCGGAAACCAAAGAAGATTCTAAACCATTCTGAACCTATACGCCACTCTCTGTTAAATCAACCAACCGAATACCTAATTTAGCTAATTGATAAACCTCCCTGACTAACTACTTCTTATCCTCCTCAACATGAGCAACACTACCCATAAACAACCTGCTAAGGGCATATGTCGCAACATTGGCCTTGCCTGGATGATACAATACAGTCATATCATAATTCTTTAATAACTCAAGCTATTTTCTCTGATAAAGATTCAAATCTTTCAGCGAGAAAATATACTGCCAACTTTTGTGATCCGTGAACACATGAACATGAATCCCATAGAGATAATACCTTAAAATTATCAAGGCAAAAACAACAGCTGCCAACTCAAGATCATGGGTAGGATAATTCTTTTCATAGGGTTTAAGCTGTCTAGAGGCATAGGCTATGACCTTACCTCTTTGTATCAATACACAACCAAGACCAACTCTGAAAGTATCACAGTAAACTACAAACCCATCTGAACCACCTGGAAAGGTCAATACTATAGCGGAAGTAAGTTAAGTCTTCAGCTCCTAAAAACTCTTCTCGCAGGAATCTGACCACTGAAACTTGACTTTCTTCTGAGTCAGTCGAGACATGGGGGACACAATAGAAGAAAATCCTTCAACAAATTATCTGTAATAGCCAGCCAAACCGAAGAAACTTTAAATGGGTACAGTTTCTCACTTCTTTAGTCTTTTAATGGTCCACTCTAATACCATCACCAGAAATAATATGTCCAAAGAATTCTACTGATCTTAGCCAAAATTAGCACTTACTGAATTTAGCAAACAACTGATGAGCTCTAAGAGTTTGCAACACAACTCTGAGATGGTCTGCATGATCATTTTTACTATAGGAGTAAACAAAAATATCATCAATGAAGACTATGAAGAACATGTCCAAGTACTTCTTGAACACTCTATTCATCAAGTCCGTGAAAGCTGTAGACGCGTTCGTTAGTACAAAAGACAACTAGAAATTCGAAGTGACCACACCGAGTTTTAAAAGTTGTCTTTGGAATGTCACATTCACTAACTCTAAGCTGATGATATCCGAATCTGAGGTCTATCTTAGAGAAATAACTGACACCCTAAAGTTTGTCGAACAAGTCATCAATTTTGGGACGTAAATATTTATTCTTGATTGTGACTTTGTTCAACTAATGGTAATCGATACATATTTTGAGAGAATTGTCTTTTTTACACACGAACATGACTGGAGCACCCCATGGGGAAACACTGGGTATGATGAATCTCTTATATGAGATATTGTTCAACTATTTTTCAACTCTTTGAGCTCAGTTAGAGCCATTCTACAGGGTGGAATAGAGATAGGTTGGGTATATGAAAGGAGATCTATTCTGAAGTTATTTTCCTCAGGAGAAACTCTGGGAAGATCTACAGGGAAAACGTCTGTAAATTTCCTTACTACTGAGACTGACGAGACTTGGAGTCTCATAACTGGAGACTTTAACTCTAACAAGATGGTAAACACACCCTTAGATATTATTTTTCTTGCTTTAAGATATAAAACAATCTGACCCCTAAGCACTAAAGTACTACTCCTTCATTTAATAACTGGTTCATTGGGAACTAAAACTAAACGACTCTATTTCTGCAATCAACTAAAGTATAACATAAGTGGAGCCAATCCATGCCGAGAATGATATCAAAATCAGTCATCTCAAACTCTACGAGATCAACTGAGGTAACTTTTTGGGACATTATAACCGAGCAGTTTCTGTATACCTGTCTGGCTACAATGGAGCTACCTACTGGAGTAGATACTGAGAAGGTTCTTCTAAAAATTTGGGACTGACACCAAAATCGATTGTTATATAGGGAGTTACAAAAGAAAGTGAAGCTTAAGGGTCTAACAATACATACACATGAAGATAAAAGACCTGTAATGTAGTCATAACCATATCAGGAGAACTTTACTGATCATGTTGGGACTGGCGTGAATACAACCTATTTTGCTGCTGTCCACCGGTTGCACTGGAAGCGATACCCTGCTGAGTCAGGTGACCAGCTGGAATTGGAGGACGATTAGACTAACCCTGCTGGCCGTCCTTTGGGCAATCTCTGGTTCTGTGGCCTGACTTGCCAAATCCAAATCACACATCACTACCGGCTCTACACACACCTAGATAATGTCTACCACACTTTCTACAAAGTGGGTTGGTATGAATACTGTTCACACTACCTTGGGACTTAGATCCTGGTGCTCTATCCTAAATTTGCCTAAACTTAGGCACGAGCGCACTAGCTGAAGATAGGGCTAAGGCTGAAGAAGTCTGAAGAAATTGAGAATGCTTAGCACCTTCCAACCTCGATTAAGAAAATTTAAAACTAGCTGTCCTGGCCCTTTTATTCTCTCTCTCTCTCTTTTTCCTTAAGCTTCTCCTCCTCGATCTACTGAGCATGAACCATAAGTCTAGATAAATCCATCTCCTTAATCAACATTGCGGTCCTACACTCCTTGACCACACTATCAGATACACCAGACACATACTTACTTAACATGTCTTATCCCTCTTATTCTCTCTCTCTTTTTCCTTAAGATTATCCTTCTCGATTTACTGAGCATGAACTATAAGTCTAGATAAATCTATATCCTTAATCAATTTTGCCGTTCTACACTCCTTGACCATACTATCAGATACACTAGACACGTACTTACTCATCTTAGACCTATTATCTGCCACAACATTATAAACATACCTTTCTAATTGAGTAAACTTGAGCGAGTACTCCTTCACTCTTATGCTGTCCTGCTTTAAGTTAATAAACTCCTGCACCTTAGCTTCCCTCAACTCTAAAGGAAAGAACCTGTCTAAGAAGGCCATGGAAAACTCCTCTTACTCTACAGGACCTGCATCAACACCACTATCCTTTTGCTACTACTTATACCAGGTGTGAGTTATATCCTGCAATTGATATGTAGCCAACTCTACACTTTTACTTAAAGTGACACCCAGTATATTTGTCACTTTCTGAACTATATAAAAAAACTCTTACAGATCCTCCTCATATTTGGATCCCAAAAACAAAAGGGGATTCATTAATGTGAAATCCCAAATCCTGACCACAACTGCATTTGCCATTAGATTGGCTGGGGCAGAAGCTCACTGATTGTTCTGAGCTGCTACTGAATGAGCTAAGGTAGTGAAAGTAGCTCTAAACTCAGTGTGAGAGACATTCTCATTTAGGGGATCTTCCTGAACAGGCTGTGGTGTGGCTGATTCTCATTTCTTCTTCTATTGTTTCTTTTGGGAGGCATAGTCTGTAAATAAAATAAAGGATGAGTTCTAAAGAGAGTTTAAATAGAGCTCATGCTTATTCGCACGACATGAATACTGAAATAAGGGAAACTTTTTCAAAAATGTTTTGTTGCCTCTTGTCCATAAGTGTGACGCGCTTCACACCTATGCACAAGACTCTACTTAACGCGACTTTCAGACTCCCTAGAACACTTTAAAACTCTAGGCTCTAATACTAAGTTTTGTCACAACCTGATGCTACCCCCTAGTCACGACAACGGTGCTTATGATCATAAGTGACCACAAGCTAACCTGTGAGCTGGTACCTACTGTGAGTACTAAATAAATATGAACATAACATCTGTGCGTAATGTAAATTGAAAAGGAGAATATATCTAAATACTTAAATATAATTTACTAAATATCTGAAATAACTGATAAGAACTTAACTAACTAACTAACTAACTGTCTAATTGTTCTATTTGAATATCTTTAAGCCTCTAAATTGACTGAGGAGTTGATAGGGTAGCCCCCCAACTAACTCCAACTGACTGAACAAAATAGAATACTGAAATAACTAAATAAACATAATATGTCCTTGATAGATGAGGACTCACTACTACGACTGCTGGATTACACTGAGCTGTCTATGTACAATCGAGAAACTGTGCTCCAAATCTATGATATTAGACATCATAGCATATAGAAGAGTATGCGGTCTTTACTTTGAATGTACTGGTATATGCAATGAGGACAGGCTGAAATACATAGGGTACTGTACGTGCGAAATAAGGACTAACTGTATAGCATGAGATAACTGAACATGAATGCATAGAAACTGCAACATTTGAGATTGCAAGAACAAGAACAATTCTATAATCTGAAATAAGTCTAAAATCTTAAAGACTATAAACTGTGTAACTGATAAACTAAAAATCTGTACTCTAGGTCAAGCAAACCTAAACTGAAACAATACTGAATATTATACTGAGACTGTGAGAGGTATCATCTAACCGATATGCCCCAATCTGAGCTAATCAGAGTCAAACTTGTAACCCTAGTTGGAAGGGTGTTAGTACTGTGCCACGGGTACTAACACTGGCTATGTGGATCTACTAAACTGGAGTTCCAAAGGAATAAAGAGTCACCCTCAATGGGCAGGTGCTCTAATGATATATGTGTCACTCTCAACTGGCAGGTAAATATTTTTTCAACCTTTAACTGGCAGGTAAACATCTGTAACTTATGCTGGCTTCGTAGTTCTGAAACTCGGGGACTGCTACTAAGGGTCACACCTTCTACTATCAGGTGAGCCCTTATCCCTGAGTTCGCTCGATGCTAAATCCTACTCCCAACTGAACTGACACTGATACTGGACTGAACTAAATTCAACTGAATGCTATTACCTAACTGATAGTGCTCATCATAAATATAAACGTGTAAGTATACTGATAAGAGTCATGGATTAACTATTTGAGTACTTGAAAAAGATGAATTCATGTAAATCACACAGGTATCAGATGTTCATAACCTACCAACATTGAATGGAATCAACAGTAATGCCATATAGAAGCTTTAAAACCATAATAGGAGATCATTGTTCAAAACCCAACAGTTAGGCATTTCATCAAACACATGAGGTTCATGAACTTAAGAATAAGATTGGGTAGAGCATGCAAGATTAACATGATTACCATACCAAAAATCATAATTTAGGGATTTAATGTGAAGATTACAACACTTAGAATATAATGGCTCATCCCACTTGAAAAACACTTGTAGATAAAACTTGTAATTGAATTCACAAGAGATTCATGGAGATAATCCAACTTAAACATGAAAACCCATAATTTTCAACCAAAAAGGGATTCTTAGACTCCATGGGTGAAAGGAACCCATGGATGAACATCACACATACCTCACTAGATGATTTCGTGAAGATTCTTGATAATTTCTTGAGATTTGAAGCTTGAATTCCTTGATTGGTTGAGAATGGGTTAGGGTTTATTCTTGAAAAAGGGGGAGGATTTTTTTTTAGAGAATTTGTGATAAAAAGAGTAAATAATGCTCTATAGGGACATAAATTTTGTGTTTTCGATTAGTTGGGTGAAGGGAAATGACCCAAGTGCCCTTAAAATGCCAAAAAATAGAAGTTGGCCGCAATGGAGGGCGCGACGCGGTGCGGGCTATGGATCCCCGGAATAAAGGGTTTGCCATAAGCTCTGGCGCGTGGTTTGGAGGGGCACGATGGAGCTCGTGGAACGGGCTAATCCCAGTGCTTCCACTATTTTGGGCTTCCAAACATGCCCTTAGGGTCGTCCAAAAATTTTGAAACTCACCCGAGATGTACTTTTAACATCCCCGATCATGAATAAACTCAAAATTCAAAGTTTCGAGGTCGGGAAGACCAAAAATAAAATCATCAAGGTTCAGGTGTCTTGAAAATGACTAAGTCCCCAAAACTTGGCTAAATTTTCAAGTTTTAGACCCCTTAACATGCAACTAAGAGCTGAAATGAGCTAAGACTTTTACGGGGTATTACACGAATGGTAGGTGGTGCTGTAAATATGGTAGGTTTATATTGAGGAGCTAGAGAATGAGTGGTGGAAGCATTGGGATATTATTTGCATGGAGTAAATTCTGATACTTGTTGTGGTGCATCAACAATAGCAAGAAACTGAATTTGCGACATTGGTGGAAAACTAAAGGTGTTTGTAGGTTCAATAGCAGGGAATAGAGGAGGAGGTGACCCATTGGCCCAAGCTCGGTGCATTTCTGTCATTTGTTTCCTTAGTCTCAAAATCTCTTGCTTTAATCTCCCATTTTTCTTACATTTTGTCTGATCCATGATGTCACTCTCAATATCCTTGTTAGACATAACTAACTCTTCCTTGGACTTGGTGTAATATGGAGGACCAACTAGATTGTCACAAACCAACTACCTTAAAATAACTGAACAATAGAGATAATAAATGTGTTAGAGTTCAACACTTTCTCAAAATCTTTTTCGTCTTTTTAATTTTTTTAGAAGATCACCAAACCCTAAAAGGGAGCCTACGTATCTCACTCTTGAGAGAGGAGAATCTGGTGTGCATAATTTGTGAAGTTTTGATACAAATTGGCCAATCGAACTTTCTCTTTCTTTTTTTTTTCATGAAATTTTAGGGGAAAAGAAATAACAAATTTTCAAAAGTGGACGAAAATCTTTTTGAATTTTTCAAATTTTATATTCTCTATGTAATATGAAACCTATGATTATCAAAGAAAAATATTTTTTATATAATCATATGAAGAAACACATGGCTCAACTAATTTATTAGCAAAAATATGCTAAAATTGAGTTCAGAGGGGTATTAGGACCCATGTGAAGTTGGAATGGTCATAGCAACTTTGGCCATAGTTCGAGGGGGTACTAGATGCTTATCTCTTTTTCTTTTATTATTATTTTTAAAAGATATTGATAATTTTTTTTTAGGTTTTCGACTTTTGAATTGCATACACAAATGAAATCTAAAACTATTAATTTTTTTTCGTATTTTTCTTTTTTTAAAATGTATATAAAGCACCAACTCTAGATGAAGCGTGAAGAATATTTTTTTCCTTTTAAGATCACCAAACCCAAGAAGGGCTGCCTGCGTATCTCACTCCCGAAAGAGGAGAATCAGATGTGCGTAGTTCGATCATATTAGACACTTAAATATTAACTAATGGTTTGATCCCGACTTAAGACATGACCAAAACAAACGATAAACGCGCAAAATTTATATTTTTTTTGAGTTTTCAGTTTGGTTATTTATATAAAAATGAGATCAAAACTACGAAAGATTTTTTTTTTTTGTATTTTCATATGAAATTGTTTAAAAATAGAGCCCTATCAAAAATAAAATATTTTTAAAGTTTCCAACTTAAAGAAACACAAAGGCACTAAAAAGGATTTTTTTTCATTTTTATTATTTAAAATGTACAAAATTGCTAATTTTTTTTTTTTTTCGTATTTTCCTCTATAAAAATGTATAAAGCTCCTATCGAATTTTTTTTTGAAATCTTCAAGTTATGAATGCATGCTAATGAAAATGAAGGGAAAATCTTTTGATTTTTTTTTTCATTTCAAAGAAATGCATGCAACAGGTAAAATTTTTTTTCGAATTTATTTGTGAGAAGACAAAAGCTATAAAAAAAACTATTACTAATTGTGAAACTCTTTTTTTCCCTTTTATTTCTTGATTTTTTGAAACTTTTTTTCTTAACTGCTCTAGCCTAAATACACTCTTTCCCTCAATCTTTAGTACATGCCTCCTTAAATTAGTCTGTCAAATTACCCTACTATCCTAAAAAATGTAATAAGTAGCAGATAGATATGCTTAGGGGTAAGTCTCTTATAAAGGACCTAACAAGCCCCGCTAGGTCTCAACATGATGCACATAAGAATACCCTAAAGGCTGAACTAGGATGGGTTTCAACCAACTAGGCTGTTCAGGGGAACGTATGATCGATGGTGCTAGAAATTGCTTTTCACCCACTCTATAGGTCGGACGGCTCCCCTTCCTAAAAATAAAGCTGACTCAATGAAGATCCATGTATGGGACGTGTACTATGAGATATGTTTCAAAATAAATGACTCGATATAATGCATATGATGCCAGATATAAAGCGGTAACAGATAAAGAAAAACTGTAAATACATAGAATGAAAGTATCCAAAAACAATAACACGATAACACAAACAATAACACGAGTAAAATGTCTATACACCTATAGTGTCAAACTAAGACGATGCAACTCAAAAATAAAGTTAGATATCAAAAAAATCTCCAGCGGAGTCGCCAAAGTTGTCACACCCTTTTTTAGTGAAAAAGATTATGATTTAAGTTTGAAAGAGTTTTTATTATTAAAGTGACTAAAATGAAAATGTGTTTCGAAAAAGGATTTTTAAACTTAAAATTCAAAGTCGTCACTTGGAACTATTTGGTGTGCCAGTCACCTTTCTTAAATTTCTTTTTAAAAAATAATTGACTCTCAAATTGATCCACGAACAGAGATTCCAGCTATGGAATTCTATTGACCAAGGGAAGGTGTTAGGCACCCTTGATCCCATAGTTCAAATAGGTCATTTCATTTAAATTATATCGGCTAATATGACACTGTAGGATGGATAAACTTCACTAAAAAGCACATAAGCAAACAAACACACAAACAAATAAAAGTTCCAAAAAACAATGTCCAGGTTCAATTATATAGTCCGAAAAATGAAAAAGTACTGAAATGAAACCTATACTAATTTAAATAACCCTAAACTATGCTCTACCTGATGCCTCAATCCTTGATCACAAACCTTCTTCAAAGACATAATAAGCCAAGGCATTCTCTAATGAAAAAATAATAGTTTACCCAGGGACATTCCCTGGAGAAATAAGTACATTTAAGTAAATGCGATAAAAAGAACAAATAAATCAATTTAATCATTCAACAATCCACAATTCTTAAAATTTTCCTACCCCCAACCTATGATTTGCCTACTAATTTTCTACCTAAACATGATACTATAAAAAAATTAACAATTATACACAAAGCAACAATAACAGTGAATCGAAACACCAACTTATCCAATTTTTATCAATTTAGAATTCCCACCCTGAATTCCAATTAACCAAACATGAAATAATTTGACTTATCTAATATATTTTTGATCTTAATGAAGCATGGCATCCATAGTATCAAATATCAAAGCCAAACACATTATAGGTATTCCTACAAATCAAATAGGATAAACAAAATTAGAACCACCAACAAATTCATGTCAAAAAAACTCATGTCAAAACAATTATACCAAAATAATGATGAGAGAATCTGAAATGGACAACAATATTTCTAAATTTGAGTAATTGAAATTGATCTATTCGAGATGAACTAGAGCTTGCTAATCAAAGAACCTTAAACCAAAACCAATTTCAACATACCTCGGATGAAAACCTCAATATGAACCCCCAAATCATAAATTCCAAGAAAAAGAAGGCCTAAACTTGATTTCAAACTAAACTTAACTGGATCTTTATTGTAATTGGAGTTTATGATTATTTTTAATAGAATTTTGCTGCAATGAACTCAAATGAGTTTTTTGGTGGTTGATCAAGTTTTTGGTATTTGGTCGGTGGGGTTGGGGGTTTTGGTGTATTTTTGAGTGGATTTGAGCTAGGTTTGTTATTTTTGTTTTATCGGAGCTTTGGTGTGCTCAGACAGTGATGAGAAGAGAAAATTGGTTGAATTTTTAAACTTTTCGACAGATTTTTAAAGAAATGGGTTGGGTTTTGATGGGTTTGGTGCGGCTTTGGTTGTTTGGTCAGTATGGACAGTGTTTTTCAATGAGAATCTGCTGGAAAACTCAGAAAAAATAGAGAGATTTGTTCACTAGTTTCTCCATGATTCTCTCCCTTTCTACTCTATTGAGTTTTCTCCCTTGCTCGATCTCTATTTCCCTTATTTTTATCTCTCTGTATCTTTCCCTATTTTTATGTATGTATTCTCTTCTCTAATGGTTGTTACTCCTTCCTATCTCTTTATCCCCTTTCATGTTTGTATGTGTGAGTGTATAGTCCTCTCTTTCCATTTGTTATGGTTGTTAACCTCCCTCTCTTTCACGAGTGTGTGTGAGTATATAGAGTTGTATATGTGCGCTCATTCCCCTTTCTATTAGTGTGTGTGTGCTGTGTATGTAGTCGGGTGTGAGGGGGGAAACATAACCTGATATGGAGAGGGGGTATGTGGGATGGGGTGGTTAGGTAGGTAGTATAAAATATTGAATGGGTAATGTTAGGGAGTTGGTTAATTTTGTCCTTTGTGGGGAGTAATTAGATAGGGTGAGGGTGATTGGTATGGGTGTGAAGAGTGGGAAAATTTGAAATTTGGGGTCCGTGAGGGTCAAAATTACGTGTCTACAGGTACTAGAAGATAAGAAAAAGAAGGAAGTGTGAAAAAAGAATATCCCACGACCTGACACAGTCGGTACAAGAGCCTTTAAATTAAAAAGAGTAGAGTACTAGTTGGTATCAAATATACGGATAGTCTTGAAAAAGTAAAGACTGTCAAAAAATAACATTATTTGATAATGAAGGTACTAGAAGGTAAGAAAAAAAGGAAGTGTTAAAAAAATATCCCACACCCTGGCACGGACAGTACAAGAGCCTTTAAATCAAAAAGAGTAGAATACTAGATGGTATCAAATAAATAGATAGTCATGAAAAATTAAAGACTGTCAAAAATATTGAAAGAAAAAAGGATCAACTCTGACTCTGAAAGCTCATCCTATCTTTGGATCCCCCTAAAGCAAGCCTAAATAAAATGTCAGTGGAAGAAGCTAGTACTCATATCTACATCAAAAAAAGATGCAGAAGTGTAGCATGAGTATAAAAAACAATGGATATTCAGTAAGCATCATCAGCCTATTGAACTAAATCACAATAAGAGTATAATAAAATACAAGAGTATAAATTCAAGTCAAAGGTAAGGCTAAATCAGAAATAATACTCCAAATCATCATAAAGCATATATAAAATAAATAACTTAAAGTAAATATCATCTAACTACCACCTAACTAAGCCCCCAAACCTAGAAGGCACAGACAAGAGAGAAATAACCCAACCGAGTCCCCATAAGCCCAATAGATGAAAACAAGGAGAAAATGTTGAAAACTAAAATATAGTGTTGAAAACTGAAATATTAAAGTATTCCCAATGTGACAACATACTTAAACCCCTCTTTGATCTATAGATATCAAACTTGAACCAGTATTAAGAATATAATTATCATAATTAAGTGTTGCATACAGATCATGATTGCCAAACTTGAGTCAAAAATAGTAAATAAGGTCCATGATGCAAATATACCATAAATGAACCCAATATAACGAATATCGAGGGCGCTACCAATCTCCGAACTTGAACCGGGTCTAATAATTAGGCGAAGTGTCATAAGGTTATAAGATCATGAATTTCTTTCTACTCTATTTATTAAGATTACTAGGTAATAAGATCAAGTGAATAAAGTTATGATATTAGCTACCAAGTCTAGGTGCACGATTTGAAAAGTCGAAAAGTCAATTTATTTAGGATGATGAAACTAACCAAAATCTATTAAATTTCCTAAATCACATCATGGTCCAAAGTTTAATCGAAGGTTATGACTAAAAGGATTCTTAAGTCTACAAGGAGCTAAACTGAGCATACTGCAAAGAGGAAGACCGGTGGGACCGGCTACTAGTCTAAAAAATCCATATTAAAGAAAGCACCTACCCAACCTAAACAAAGGCCTTATAATTTGATTCCAAGGTACTAAGGAAACCTAAACTAGCCATAACATACCAATCTAATTCAATCACGGGGAAGGATGAGCTGAATTCTACCCAAAATGCTTTCTAATTGGCTAATAAATGTCATAATTGCTAAATCATCAACCACTCCATAAGTACCCACCAAAATCTAGCATAATACCATACTAATATCATTAATATCATAATTATGCTCAATATGATAGGAAAGTAAGCCTAGCCGACCTGATGCCACCAAAAGCGCAATAGAGTCCACTAGATCAAAGTTTTTTCCTTCTAAGAAGCATTCACAGGATACCACACTATCAAAATAACAATATATGCATAAATATGAGAGTATGAATATCCATGTTGCATATATATACTTTGTGTGCAAAATTGAGCCAAAAATACCATGTGGGGCCTACTTGTGGAATCACAAGTTTGAAATCGGCAAAGCATTCTTGTAAGCTCAAGGGTCATTTACCCTCAATAATGGGTGAAATCCAAGCACAAATGGTCCCAAATCACCCCACAAAGTAAACTAGGGATTTGAATTTAAATAGCAAGATTAATCAAGAATTTAATGGAAACTTATGAAAACAAAGTTGAGAAAATGGCCCCAATAACCTCTCTAGCTCGCCCTCGATACTCAAAGATCAACCCCCAATGATTTTCTAAGTTTTCTAGGTTGGAACTTGGGAATGTAATAAAATGACAAGGGAAATTGTGTTTCAACCTTAAATAATATTTAGGGGTCCCTTCATCATAAACATTAAGACCCCATCGCAATTTTGATGCTTGAGCCGGCTGATTATTCTGAATTGAACAGTCAATAACTTTTGACTTTGTGGAAGAGATCAAGTCCAAGCTGTTGTGATATGTTATTTACTTTCCCTTTACAGATTATACCAAGGCCTCACGACTGAAAAGGTCATTTTTTGTCTGCACCAGTAAAATTGTTTTAGTGCTAATTTTTTGATTGGACCCTAAAGATTTATTCAAAATCTTGTGAATGTAAATGAACTATGATACCATAATAAATTTGAAATTTTGGACTCACACACCAGCAAAATTTCCATCTAATGTCATTTTGATCGAATGTGGGCCCCATATCTAAGGGCCATTTTAACCAAATTTCACACAATAGCCTAAAATGAGTCTCAAAATCTTAGAACCTGAACCAAAGCCCCACCCCCCTGACCTAAAATAAATATTTTGAGTGGCTAAACCCCTCTAACTCGAATTATGGGATCTATGGGTTAAGTTTTGGTAAGATGCTAAGTGTTTAAGATTCAAAAGGTAATAGGACTCCTTGATAATTTCAAGATTTTAATCATTGTCTATTGGTTGCAAATAATAGATAGCACCTACTTTGATTTGCTTGAGATAAGAAATCAAATACAGTAGGAAAGGAATTATTGACAGGGACTTGGAAACACTAAAAACTTCCATTTAATAATTGATGCTGTAACAAGGTTGATTAACCTGAGGTAAAGTCTAGTCAGTGAATATAAATTCCCTATGTCCGATAGGATTAGGTAATTAATTGCTTAAGTAGGTCGAGAGACATTTAGGCATAACTTCGATAAAGATAATCTGTTGTCCTATTTATTGTGAGAATCTTGAATCACTATTAGTATCTGTCAAGTACCAAAACCTATAGTGAACATAATTTTGGTTTTCCATAAACTCTTGATTACAAACACTGAAGCTAAAGTGGCCAACAATTATTTGTTAAACTCAAAACTCCCCATTTAAAGAAATATCCAACTATCAGTTGATTAACTCGCAAACGACTTAAGTTCACACCATATTCCCTGTGGGATTCAACCTCAACCTAGTTGGGTTATATATGGACAACTATCAGTTACATTCTCATTAAAGAGGTATAGTTTGAGCATTATCGAAAATGGCGCCGTTGCCGGAGAATATAATTGTAAATTAAAGTTTGTGTACGCTAATTGACTGTTAGTCAAGTTTCCTAGTTTTACATTTATTTGTTGTTTTTGTTTATTACAGGATCTTTGTAGTGTATGACAAGAACTAGAAGTTTTGGAGAACCATTAGTACCACTTAATCCAGAACCGCAACGAATTGGAAGAATGGTAGACCAGCAAGAGGCTGGCAGACTAGCAGCCTTAGCTAGAACTCAGGTGAATGTCCAGAATGTCTGGAAACCAGAACGACATCCAAATCTCGAGGATGAAGATTTAGGAGATGAGGAGTTGCTAAATCCTTGTAACCCGAGGCGTACATAGCAAGTAGCTGCACCAATACAATGTAATGCCAATAGGAACCGTCCATTCTGAAGAAGGCAAGATTACCAACCGGTCCAGTATGATCTCAATGATGATGATGGAATGGATGGAGCAGGTGCAACGGGTGAAATTATTCCTCCACCATTGGCACGTGGGAAAAAAGTCAATATTACGAGTACTATGATTCAACTCCTTAATCTGAAGGGGTTATTTGGTGGCCTTCCTAGGGATGACCCAAACTTTGATTTGGTGAACTTTGTCACCATCTTTAAATCTTTTAATAACCCAGGAGTGGGTCAGAATGCTATCCGATTGAGGTTGTTTCCATCGTCTCTATCTGGGGAGGCAACATTATGGCTTAATGAGCTGACACCCAATTCTATAACCAACTGAAGGCAGTTGAAAGGATCTTTCCTAGAAAGGTTATTTCCACCTTCCAGGAGGGTACAGTTAAGAGATGAGATCAGCAACTTTAGGCAGCTCTCGACTGAAGCCTTGCATGGAACCTGGGAGTGATTCAAGAAGAAGCTGACACAGCGTTCAAACCATAATATGACAGACATACACTTGATGGAGACTTTGTATAGGGCTCTTAACTCTATCACAAAACTAATTGTAGATAATGCTGGTGGTGGTTTGTTTGTTGATCTTACATTCCCAGAGGCTTTAGAGATGCTAGAGAGAATGACCAAACAGAGTCGGGCATGGCATACCAGAGACTCTGTGGTAGCCAGGCCCACTATTTCTGTGGGCATGACTGTGGAACAACACAGAAGAGATAAAGAGCCTGATCAAGACATGGATTACCTAAAAAAGTAGATGAATCTACTAACCAAGCACTTGCTATTAGGAAATACTGAGAAGGTGAAAGCTGTAGGATCTCAAGATAGAGTTGATACGAATGCAGAAGAAGAGGCGAACTATGTTAATAATTAGGGGAATTTCTGAGGCAATGGCCAAGGGAATCAAGGTCAAAATTATTATGATAATCCTAGTTATAAATATAGGGAGCAGGGACATTGGAGGAACAATAATGATAGGAGCGGGCTCTATGTCCCTTTTGGAAATCGTGAGCCTGCTACAATAAGTTATGAAAAGATATCCATAGAGGACATGATGTCTAAGTTGCTGAAAGGAGTGGAGGCTACCAACTCTGGTGTGACTACCATGAAGACCGATCTGTTATCTATTAGTTAGTTGATAAACTCACACTCCACAACAATCAAACAGTTGAAGCAGCAGATGAGCCAACTCTCTGCAGTATTTAACCAGAGAAAGAATGGAACGTTACCAAGTGATACAGTCCAAAATCTATAGAATGATGGCTCATGTATGACAATTACCACTAGGAGTGGTAAGATGTTACTTGGCTCTTTTGTGGGTGAAAGTTTGGTTGAAGAGATGACTGAGGCAGAAGATAAACCCAAAGAAGAATGTCCAGTGGAGTCTGAGAAGCTGGATGGTTCTGATGGTCCTTTAGAAAAAGAGAAAGAGAAGGATAAGGAGGTAGTGTTGAAAACTCTCCCAAGACTACCACCTCCCTTTCCTCAACGATTAAAGAAAAAAGTTGATGATGCAAAATTCAGCAAGTTCATGGCAATGCTTAAATAATTGACGGTGAATGTGCCATTAGTTGAGGCACTCGAGCAAGTTTCAGGATATGCAAAGTTCATGAAGGACCTTATGACTAAGAAAAGAGTGGTGATCTATGATCTAAAGGATAATCTCCTCCATTTTAGTGCTATCTCTACGCGGACTTTGGTATAGAAGAAGCCAGATCCAAGAGCATTCACTATTCCCTGTATGATTGGATCTATAGAATTCGCTAAGGCATTATATGATTTGGGAGAAAGCATTAATTTGATGCCACTAGATGTATATAGAAAGTTGGGCCTGGGAAATACCACACCCACCAACATGTGACTCGTAATGGCAGATAGGTCGGTAAAATGACCTGTTGGTATTTTGTATGATGTATTGGTGAAGGTAGCTAGCTTTATATTCCCTGTACATTTTGTGATTCTGGATTGAGAGGTGGACTTTGAGGTGCCCATAATCTTGGGTCGACCTTTTCTCGCAACCAAAAGTGTGTTGATTAATTTGAGAGTGAATGAGTTCTTATTCAGGATGAATAATGAGGTGGTATGATTTGATGTGTGCAACTCAATGAAGCATCAGGAATAAATGAGTGTGTTCTCAGTGGTTGATATGTATTATGAGGACGAATAGGAGATGTCAATAAAGGAGCAACTTATTGTCGAGCCTTTAGCCACAGTTCTGAAGAATTTTAATCATGAAGGCATTGAGGATACAAAAAGATTGTGCTTAGTTAGTAATGGGCTCATACCCTTATGATCGTAAGAAGCTAGACCTTGATCTTGTAAATCGACCGACACCATCGGCTAAGCCATCCATTGAAGAGCCACCGGTGTTGGAATTGAAAAAACTGCTTGGGCATTTAAGTTACGTGGTTTTGGGCTATGGAAACACACTACCTATGATTATTGTGGCTGATTTAGGTGAGCAAAAGGTAGAATCACTTATTTCCATACTTTAGAGGAATAAGAGAGCAATTGGATAGACAATAGCAGATATTATTGGCATTTCTCCTAGCATCTGCACGTATAAAATACAATTTGAGAAAGATTGCATTTCAAACATTGAGCACCAGTGCTATCTTAACCCACCAATGTAAGAGGTGGTTAAGAAGGAAATTATTAAGTGGTTGGATGCAGGAGTGGTTTACCCTATTTCAGACAGTAAATGGGTGAGCCCAGTTCAATGCGTGCCCAAGAAAGAGGGCACGATTGTGGTTGCAAATGACAAGAATAAGATGATTCCACTTAGTCTTATTACTGGGTGGAGAGTTTGCATGGACTACCACAAACTAAATTCATGGACTTTGAAAGACCACTTCCCGATGCCCTTTATGGACCAAATGCTTGATCGATTGGCCGAAAGAGGATGGTACTGCTTCTTAGATGGCTATTTTGGATATAATCAGATCTGTATTGCTCCTAAAGATCAGGAGAAGACAACATTCACGTGCCCATATGGCACCTTTGCATTTAAGAGGATGTCGTTTAGGCTATGCAATGCACCCGCTACTTTTCAATGGTGCATGATGTCTATCTTCTCGGATATGGTGGAGGACACCATAGAGGTATTCATTGATGATTTCTCTATGGCGAGAGACTCATTTGAGTTTTGTTTGGCAAACCTGAGTATGGCCTTGCAACGATGTGTCGAATTTAATTTGGTGCTTAATTGGGAGAAATGCCACTTTATGGTAAAGGAAGGCATTGTTCTTGGGCACAAAATTTCAGCAAAAGGAATAGAAGTTGATCAAGCCAAGGTTGAAGTTATTGAGAAACTACCACCTCCCATTTCAGTGAAGGAAGTGCATAGTTTTCTTGGGCATGCTGGTTTTTACCGGAGGTTTATAAGAGATTTCTCAAAAGTTACAAATCCACTTTACAAACTTTTGGAGAAAAAAGTGAAGTTTTCCTTCGATGATGAATGCTTGAAGGCATTTGAATGCCTTAAAAAGAAGCTAGTTGGGACCCCTATCATTGTTGCACCAGAATGGTCAAAACCATTTGAGATCATGTGTGATGCTAGCGGTGTTGCCCTTGGAGTTGTATTGGGAAAAAAGAGAGACAAAATATTTCATCTAATATATTATGTCAGCAAAGCATTGAATGGAGCACGAAAGAACTACACCGTCACTGAGCAGGAACTTCTGGCTGTAGTATATGCTTTTAAGAAATTCAGGGCTTATCTGCTTGGGACCAAGGTGGTGGTTCAAACTGACTATGCAACTTTGAGGTATTTGATGGCTAAGAAGGATGCAAAACCAAGGCTGATTAGATGGGTGTTGCTGCTACAAAAATTTGACTTTGAAGTCAAATATAGGAAAGGGTGTGAAAACCCAGTTGTGGATCATCTGCCTAGAATGGAAGGTGAGCAGGCAATTAGTGATGAAATGGAGATAAATGATGCATTTAATGATGAGGATATCTTGGCTGCTGCTGTGGAGAAATTGCCTTGGTACGCTGATTTTGCAAATTATGTTGTGAGTGAAGTCATTCCAGAAAATCTTTCTTTCCATCAAAGAAAGAAATTCCTGTATGATATGACACATTACTTATGGGATGAGCCGTATATTTTTCGGTGATGTGCTAACAATATTATAAGGAGAGGCGTGCCAGAAGTGGATGTATTGTGCATATTGAAAGCATGTCATGCTTCCCCAGTTGGAGGTCACCATGTAGGTGACCGAACAACTAGGAAAGTGTTATACAGAGGTTACTATTGGCCAACATTGTTCAAGGATGCCCACGAGTTTCTGCTAAAATGCGACCAATGTCAGAGGCAGGGGTCAATCTCCAAAAGACATGATGCCTTTGACTAAGATGCTTGAAGTGGAATTGTTTGATGTCTGGGGCATCGATTTCATGGGTCCTTTTGTAAGCTCGTATGGGATGAAGTATATTTTAGTTGCTGTTGACTATGTCTCAAAATGGTTCAAAGCTGTCGCCTTGTCTAATAATGAAGGAAAGAGAGGTGTTGCTTTTCTCAAGAAAAACATCTTCCCTCGCTTTAGAGTACCACACACTATTATAAGCGTGGAGGATGTCATTTTTCAACAAAGTGTTTCGAGTATCTTTAGAAAAATATGGGGTGAAACAGCATAGAGTAGCCACTCCATATCACCCACAGACTAGTGGGCAAATGAGGTGTCAAATTAAGAGATTAAAGCCATCTTAGCCAAAACGGTGAATGCTAGTTGGAAAGACTGGTCTATAAATCTCGATGATGCCTTATAAGCATAACAAACTGCTTTCAAGACACCTATTAGCATGTCACTATTTTAGCTGGTCTATGGAAAAGCATGCCACTTACAAATAGAGCTGGAGCACAAGGCCTTATGGGCACTCAAAAGGTTGAATTTGAGTTGGAAGGAGGCAGCAGAGTTGAGACTGGGACAACTGAATGAGATAGATGAATTCCATCTTAGGACATATGAACGAGAAGACCTATATAAAAAAAGATAAGAAAGTATCATGATTGGAGGATAGAGAAACGAGACTTCCGAAAGGGTGACTTGGTGCTTCTGTTCAATTCCAGACTCAAACTGTTCCTGGGTAAACTTAAATCCAAGTGGTCGGGCCCATTTAGAGTTAGTCAAGTCTACTCATCTGGAGTAGTAGAACTTGAAAATGAAGACGGCAGTACCTTCAAGGTGAATAGGCAAAGAGTAAAACTTTATATTGATCCAAAAGAATCAATGAAAAGTAGTTCTGCTCTCTATCTCGATGAAGTCTAAAGTAATCGAGATACCCGAGTCGTGCAGCGACGTTAAATCAGGTGCTACATGGGAGGCAACCCATGATCCTCATGATTGATCTACTCCAGGTATACCCTAATCTTTAGTTCAATTTTTCTTTGATTGTAATTTGAGGGTGTAGGGTAAATTGTTGTTGTAAAATTTTGTAGTCCACTAGGAAAAATACTAGTACTTGAGGCAGTTAACTTGTTTTTGTAATTTTTGAGCACCTCTCCAATGGACTGAGTAGTTACTTGTATGAATTACATCTAAGTGTGACCACTGTGCATCTTTGTATGGCATTAGTTCTAGTGATGAAATAATCAGTGCTAAACAGCTGTATGAACTACACGAGTAGTAGCTTGTGATATACTTGTATTCCATGTGTGTGTGAGATCTTACTCAATTCCCATTGTATGTTGAATCCAAAACTTTCTCGGTTAGCCTTACTTAGGTTGAAGTATAGGGGGTAGGAAAGGATCATAGGCCGTTTTGATATATTAGCTCACTGTTAGCCTAAATGACCTTCCCTGTATGTAGAATATCCCTTGATTCCTACTTTGAGCCTGATTAGCCTATTTTTTTATGACACCTGTCACCTTCCAGTTTATATCATAATGAACCTATTTTAGCCCTGGTCCTCCTTGGACAATGTGCACTTTGACTTAGGCAAATGGCCTAGGTTGAGGGTAGCTATCGTAGTGATATAAAATGAGTAGAAATAAAGGTAGAGTAAAAGAAAAGAATAAAAATTTGGGTGCGGTAGAAAAGAGCAAGAAAAATAAAAGTTGTGAAAAAAAAGTAATTGTAGAAAAGACCGCGCCCATCCTGAATAAGTGTGATCAATAAAAGAGAAGAATAGAAAAAGGCTAATGAGTGAAACCCCAAAAAGCTAGTGTAGTGTTAAGGAGTCTTAGTCACTTTAAATATCATCGAGTATCATACCAGCCCCTATCCTACATTACAAGCCAAAGAGAAGACCTATAGTGATCCTAGATGACCTTTCTGACGATCTGGGTAATGAAAATAAGGGAAAGCCTATGGTATTCAACATACATTGATTGGAACTTCATTCTGAGAGTGAGTGTCTTGTGATTGTTCCCCTGATTATATATGTGATGTCTGGTATGAGAATAGGGGGATATCTTTGTAGTGAGGGTACACTGGTTACATTGCTAGTTACTGACTTATTTGGATAGTGTAAACTTGATGCATACATTGTTGTATTGCTGAGTTGGTGCCATATCTTGATTCTTGTGTTTGTATTGGTGTTCTTCAATAATATACACAGTTGTCTTGAATTGACTGACCTTGGAGATGGTGAAGATGTTTGAGATGATATAGATGATTGAATGCCAAATGTACTTTGTATTCTCTTAGTTGTGTTTGAGTTGATTGAGGACAAGCAATTGTTTTAAGTTGAGGGTGTTGATGTATGAGCTGATGCTAACACATTTGAGGATTTTAACTGAGAATAATTGCAAAGTCTTAAGTAGCTTTTGTCATGTTTGAGTGTTTTATCTTTCATTTTGCAGTAGAAGCTAAGATGCTAGATAACCAATAAGAATGGAAGCAAAAGAGTTGAAATCTGAAGCAAAAAAAAGAGAAGTGTGGCTGACGACATTCCTAATAAGTCGTCAGCCCTATGATAAGTTATTAGCTTCATCATCATCCTTAGACAGAGAGTGGACCTTAGCTGAAAGTTGGTACGATATTTTGTAATAAGCCGTCAAGGAGTTGATTGGTCGTCAAAATTGTCGTCAGTCTAAGGCAGAACATGGGAGCTGAGGTAGATAAGTGACGACATTCGTGATAAGTCATCAAAGATCTGATAGGCCATCACAGTTAATCGTCAGCCTAAGGCAGCAAATGTCAAAATCAAAAAGGAGCTGACGACATTTGCGATAGGTCGTCAGCCTCCTAATAAGGCATCACGAATGGCGTCACCTGTCCGAGAAATTGCTGCACTCTATGATTTTGTTTCCATAATTAGGGTGAACTAGTTAAAGCATTGTTTAGGGTTTTCTAAGGAGTTCCAAACATCTTTTGGGAGATACATATTTTGTTACTTTTCTCTCTAGTTTCTTGGCTTGAAAAACAATTAACTTTGAAGAAATTTCCATAAAAGTTTATCTTTCAAATTATGAATTCATCTAGTTGTTCCGATCATTACATCATGAGTGGCTAAACCCCTCTAACCCGAATTATGGGATCTATGGGTTAAGTTTTGGTAAGATGCTAAGTGTTTAAGATTCAAAAGGTAATAGGACTCCTTGATAATTTCAAGATTTTAATCATTGTCTATTGGTTGCAAACAATAGATAGCACCTGCTTTGATTTGCTTGAGATAAGAAATCAAATACAGTAGGAAGTGAATTATTGACAGGGACTTGGAAGCACTAAAAACTTCGATTTAATAATTGACGCTGTAACAAGGTTGATTAACCTGAGGTAAAGTCTGGTCAGTGAATATAAATTCCCTAAGTCTGAGAGGATTAGGTAAATAAATGCTTAAGTAGGTCGAGAGACATTTCGACATAACTTCGATAAAGATAATTTGTTGCCCTATTTACTGTGAGAATCTTGAATCATTATTAGCATCTGTCAAATACCAAAACCCATAGTGAACATAATTCTGGTTTTCCATAAACTCTTGATTACAAACACTGAAGCTAAAGTACCAACAATTATTTGTTAAACTCAAAACCCTCCATTTCGGGAAACATCCAACTATCAGTTGATTAACTCGTAAACGACTTAAGTTCATACCATATTCCCTGTGGGATTCGACCCCAACCTAGTTTGGTTATATATTGAAAATGATCACTTACATTCTCATTAGAGTGGTGTAGTTTGAAGTTATCAATATTCAAACTCTGCTAAGGCTAAATTCTGCTCCCACTAACCTCCAAAGTCCATTAGCACACGCTTAGAGCATATCCTCCTATACTTAAATAGTCCGACCCGGCTAACAACATAAACAATAAACCGCAAAGTCTGCCACATCCTTCTTCATACCACTCTACCAATAATGCTACCTCAAATCTCTATACATCTTAGCTATCCTAGTATAAATAGAATATCTGGAGCTACGAGCCACTAAAGAATAGATTGAATCAAGTCTCAAAACCTCAAAACACAAACTCTACAATTGAATCTCAAAATTCTCTCAAACTCTGAGGTATCCCTACCGGACTCACCTCTCAACACCTGATCACAAATATCATAAAGTCTACTATCCTCAAATAAACAACTTTGAATCTACTTAAGCAAAGTAAACCTAGCTTCAACACTGGAAGGACTCCTCCTAGGGCCTGAAATATCAAGTAAAACCATCAAGTTGGCCAAGGAATGAATATACAAATCACACAGTCACTCCAAAACAAAATAAAGGACAAGATACCCATACATATCGTCGTTTGGCTCAAGGTATCCGTTGCCATATTTGCCTTGTCTGGATGGTATAGAATAGATATAATATAGTCATTTATCAGCTTAATCCACCCATTCTATCTCGAACTAAGCTCTCTTTGAGTTATAATGTACTAAAGACTATAATGATCAATATAAATCTCGCAACAAACACCATAAAAATATACTTCTAGATATGAAGTACAAAAACTACTGCCGCCAACTCCAAGTCATTATTTGGGTAGTTGTGTATATGCACCTTCAGCTACTTTAATGCATAAAAAATAACTCTACCTTGTTGCATTAGAACACAACCTAAGACAACACCAGATACATCACAATAAATAGTATATTCTTTGCCCTCAACTAGAGGAGTCAAAATAGGAACTGAAGTGAGAAAGCTCTTAAGCTTCAGAAAGCTCGACTCATACTTCTTAAACTACAGAAATAGAACCTTTTTCCTAGCCATTCTGGTCATAGGTGTTACAATAATAGGAAATCCCTTGATAAATCTCCTGTAGTAACCTGCTAAACAATCATGAATAGCCTCAATCTTTGTTGAATCTACCCTAATCCTATCCGTAGAAGCCAAGTGCCATAGGAATGTCATGAATCTCGCCAGAACTCACACTTTTTTTTTTCCAAAAAACCTGTGATCTCTCAAAGTATGGAGCACAATCCTTAAATATCGAGCCCCTCCCCACTCCTCATATACACAACAATAACATTAATGAAGATGATCATGAAAGAGTCTAAATAAGGCTTAAAAATATAGTTCATTAAGTCCATGAATATTGTTGGGGTATTAGTCAACCTGAAATACATTATCATGAGCTTACGATAATTGTAATCGATCCTAAAGATTGTCTTAGGGATGTTCTCTTCCCGAATCCTCAGCTGATGGTAATTGGGTCTCAGGTCAATCTTAGAGAATACTATTAACCATGAAGTTGGTCAAGTAAATCATCAACCTGAGGCATATGATACTTATTTTTCACTGTCACTTTATTCTGCTGCATGTAGTCGATACATATACACATAGAACCATCTTTTTTATTCATGAATAGGAAAAAATACCCTAAGTTTATATGCTCATCCTAATGAAACCCATTCCCAAAAGATCCTAAAATTGAGAATTTAGCTCTTTAAGCTTGGTAGGAGAAATTTGATAAGGTGCCATAGAAATAGGTTGGATGTCCCAACTCAAGATCAATAGCAAACTCAATATCATGCTCAAGAGAAAGGTCAAATAGGTTGGTAGGGAAAACTTCAAAAAAGTCATGAAAAATAGGGATATAATCAAGCAAAGGGATCTCCGCACTAATATTATAAACATAAGAAAGATAAGACTCCCAACCCCTCAACACCGCTCTTCTAGCCCAAACAGAAGAAATATCCCCATCGATATGCAACTAAAATAACACTACCACATAATTAGAGGGATAGTAGGCATGGCTAATGTAAAGGTCTTGGAAAAATAATTCATGATCGCAGGATAGGGAATAACTAGTCCAAGCAAAGAATCACATCAAAGTCCACCATAACTAGTACAATAAGGTTAGTTTGAGTATAGAACTCTTGTATGGTCACAATACATGATATATAAACCTAATAGACTATAAAGAATTGCCCATGGAAGTAATTACATGCAATAACACTAATAAAGGATCTCATAAAAACTCTAATTATGGTGTATAATAAGTATAAACATATGAATAAGTGGACCCCAAATTAGATAAAGCAATAGCTGGTTGACGGCATACTAAAACTATACTTGTAATAATAGAATCCAAAGACTTTACCTCTATTTATCAAGTACAATATACAAATAACCTTGCCCGCCTCTAGATTGGGTACCTGACCAACCATCTCTCCACCTGCCTGAGGACCTCCTCTATAACCTTAAGGACCACTTTTGTGACCCTGTGCACCATATCTAGCTAGAGGCAAAATTGATCTAATCAGTTAAAAACTCTACACTGTGGGCTGAATTATCCTACACCGAGGTCATTCTATAGGGAAATAGACAACAACTCCACAATCGTAACACACCCTGGGCACTCTGCTCTGTCTAAAAGATTTGGCTACCCCAAAATAGCCATATCGACCTGAAGACCCTGTCTGTGCATTCCTAGAAGACTGGACACTACTCTAAACGTTGTAATCACTGGGGCTGAACCATATCAAAATCTAAAGTTATACCTGAATGGTTCTATTATACTGACCTTGGTGTTGATAAAACTGAAGATGGAGGTACCTCCCTTGAAATCCTCCACCTCTAAACTATGAGCTACTGCGGATTTTACTAAAACTGCCCTGGTGAGGAGACCTCTTATAGATTCCCCCTTGGACCTCATAATCTATCTCCTCTATAGATTAAACATGATTAACAATCTTATTAAAAGACTTTCCTAAAGTCACCAAACCCTGAGTATCCCTATAAAGAGGTAATATCACCCCCTAATAAAAAATCAAATCCTCCCGTACTCTGTAGATAGAATCATGGTGGCATATCTAGATATCTTGTTAAACCTTTCCTTATACTTAGCCACAGTCATAGAACCCTATCTCAATATAGTAAACTCATCTCTAAGGAAATCTTGCATGCTGTGAGGCATAACCTTCCCTAAGAAAGCCTCGAAGAACTGAGTCTAAGTCAAAATGTAGAGATCCAGTTGGACTGGAAAAAAATAACCCCTCAACCACTATGTAGCTTTTATTTATAGTTGATAAGCAGTAAAATACACTCCACGAGACACAACCAACCCTAAATCATGGAGCCTCTCCTCACAACTAGTCAGAAACTTAAAAGCATCATCACTTGGGCTTCCTACAAGCTTAGGTGGAGTAAATCTGATAAATCAATCCACTATCTTTTGCTATTTCTCTGTCATAGTTGGATGATCCACGACTGGCTAGCACTCTAGTCCTCTAACTGAGCACCATCGAACGGTGCACTACCCTAATATTTATCCAAATAAATTTAAAGTATAAATTGAAGGTACTGAAAAGGCTGTTGCTGAATTTGGTACATAACTAGTTGATTTTGGATTATTTTGAAAATAGAATTTTAGCTTACATGATCGCTACTATTCTGGTTCCCAAAAAGAGTTCCCTTAGTAGCATCATTACCAGAGATCTTTTTGTGTTGTACTGTCTGATTAAGAAATATCAATTAGGTTGGAGTGCTTGGATCCATGAATATATGATGTAAAGTACTTAGCATTCTGGTTCTAATTTTCCCTATCGTGCACTAATCTTCAATATTCTAAGTTACTCAATGATTTACTTGTCCTATTTTCCTATTAAAGATGTTACTGGCACCTAAGACACATCGAGATTTCAAAAACATGGGGTATGTGCTCATTGGTTTTAAATAGTGTAAGAAAGACTCAGTAAAGGCTCATTTAATAAAATCCAACTCTATAAAGGCCCCAGTTGACTCTACGACTAGACTTTTAAAGGAAATAGATGACTATAAGAATGCATGATGATTTTAGAAAAAAGTATAGTATCATTGGAGGTAAGCATTGGTAATATATTTTAGGTGACCAAGGTTACAATCATTGATGTATGACTGCATAGATGGTAGCGGATAACTTAAAGAATGAAGAAATTTGCGCTATGAATGGATTAATCAAGCAAGTTGATTCCTTTAAGGCTGAAGCTAGTTTGTTATAAAATAAACTTGTTTTATCCTTTCAGATGTCTAATTCCAACTTCATAAAAATTGTGAAAAAAATGTATGATGCTTTCTATAAGATTGAGATCAATACCCTATCCTATTTCTTAAAGAAAAAATAAGTTCTCCAATTCTTGATTTAATAGGGTTGTGTTACTATAAGACACTTTAGTTCTGTACTCTATTTTTGCACTACACTCATTAACTCTTCCCCTTTATAGGGGTCTATCCTTTTGGTAGAACTATGCCAACACTCCGTTAACTATGTTTATGTTATTTGTTATTTATTGTTTGTTTGTTTTTTCTTCTTTCCTTTTTGATTATGCCAAAGGGGGCAAAAGTATTGTAAAAATTCAAGTATAACTTAAGAGGGATCTAACTCAACCTGCAACATAACTTCAGGAGGAGCCTTCATGGTAATTGATGTCTCTCAAATTACATCTCTAAACAAAGCATAAAGCGATCGTTGATCAAATATAGAGCCCAAGTAGGTTGGGGCCAATCCTACAGGGAATAGGTCAAAGTATCAATCAATAACAATTTTTTGTAAAAAATAGAGGGTTTAAAAAAAAGAATTTAGTAGTAATAATTAATGATTTGTTCAATTTTTATTGAATGAGAAAGGCACTAGGACGTTGTTTCCCAACAACTTCATAACTTTGTAGGTTCATTGTACTTACTGATCTCTTGTGGTGCTCGACATGCAGAATAGATAGGTTATGTATCATCTAATCAACTATGTGACGCCCCTTGTATATGACTATCCCCAAGCACAAAGGTTCAAGTGTCATAGGTTTTGCATTATGAACCCCTATCTATGATCTCAATTTAGTGTCATTCATTTATCGGTTCAAGCCTAATTAAATGGATGTTGGTAGCTCTAAGTCTTATTGTTAATCTTCATCTCTTATCTTATTATCCTTTCTAAAGTCTAGGATAGAGATAAGACGAGTCCTAGAGCTACGCACCATTAGAAAGTAATCAATCCAAATATAATTAACAATACATGTCTAAACACCATTTTGAGAATCACTTCGTAGTACAAACACTACTTGATTAATCTTGTCATGGTTTCCATTCCCTAGTTGTGATGTTTAGCCACTCGTAATTGCAAAAACACAATAAGAATTATGATAAGAATACATAACTATGAACTTAAAATAATAAGATGAAAACTCCAAGATCTTACTTTGAATTAAACCCCTAAAAATTGATGTTCTCAATTTCCAAAATATACCTTAGAACCTTACAATAAAGTAATAGGATGTAAAATGGCACAAAAGACCTAATAGGAGTATTTATTGATAGAATAATACTCTAAACATAATATGATTTGATGAGTCGGCGTTTGGGACGAAAGAAAGGTACAATCATGGTTAGATCCCACGATCTTCATTGGTGTTTGTAGTTTGGCGCTGGACTTTTTCATCTTTAGGATAAGGTAGTCATGACCCTCAGTATGACCTTCTTCCTTATTGGTACGATCGTTCTGTTCTCATGTGATCCTCAGACACTTTAAATTCTACAAGCTCTTAGTCTGAACTTCCTTCCTTCCATATCTTAGTATGGTTGTGACTATAAAAACATGGTCGTAGGTAGCCATCATCTGATCCTTTTTAATTAAGAACTACAAACTATTTTTAGGTCCTCTTCCCATGATAAGATTTTATGATCGTAATATCAAAGCACCATTGTGGGAAGCTATAATATCCTACATTTTCGAGATAGAATTCGAATCGTCGATCCTACGTGTATAGAACTGAATCCAATAATTTCCTTGTCAGAATAAGTTTCATGATTATTGACCTTGTGTGTAAAGTATTTTCAACGCTAATAATGGTCATAGGAAGCACTTAGAGTAAAGTCGAGTTGCGACACTTGTATCGATTGAGTTTTAGTATCTGATTCTACAAGGGAAAAATTTAAACTAGTGAAATTCCTAGAATATATCGATTTAGGTCACCTACTATTTATCAAATGAAATATCTTTGAGTCTTCTTTCCAACGCATCTGATTTCAGCTTTATCTAATATCGTAGTAGAAAGTTATGCTCATTTGACTTCGGAGTGTCTGTCTGTCAACAACGTGACGACTAAGTTGACAAGCCATTAACAACTTGATAAGTTATCAACTTAGTCATTAGCCTCATCCAGAATAATTAGTAAAGGTGATGACTTAGTTGATAAGCCATCAACTAGTTGACAAGCTATCAACTAAGTCATCAACTGAAAGTTTCTGCAATTTTTATTATGTTTCCTTAGGGGTATTTGGTCTTTTACTCACATCAAACCCTACCCCTGTGACTTAAATAACCCTATAAATGTATGTATCCATGAGTTTGTCAATTTTTAATGCTTATTCTCCTTTTCACCCTCAAAAGAAAATGAATTAGGATTTCTTCCCAAAATTCATCTTCTAAGGATCCAAATTCAAGTTTTCCTTCAAGATATCAAGAAACTAAGCTATGTGGGGTTTATGAAAAAGGTTATTATTTCATCATCGTGCCCAAATTTCATGATTTTAAGAATGAATTTCTTGATTTTGAAATAGGGTTCATACCCAAATAACCGTATTCTTGAATTATGATATTACCATGAGATTCAAAGCTTTAAGTGCATCAAGATTTACATATATTCATGCTTTGACTTATGAGATTCATATTTTGATTTAATTTTCATTATATTGACTAGGATTGTTGAAAATTTTCAACATGATTATTGAGCATAAAGTTTTGTTATGAATTTCTATGAATTAAAGCATGGACTCTAGGTCTTAAGTACAAGTATTGAGTTTACAAGAAGATTACTCTCGTAAGCTCCATTGACAAGTCTTACAACATAATTTAAATAAAAGATTGATGCTTTGATCTAAATATAATATATGAAATCCACAATTTGTTCATCTTGATTATGATTTAAAGTAAAGAGAAGCATAACTATTTTTTAGCCTATAAGCACCGTATGGAGACCAAGGTGTATTTCTGGGTCATTAAAAACTTGGTATCAGAGCCTAAAGTTTTAAAGTTTCCTAGAGAGTCTTAAATCTACGTTAAGTAGAGTTTTATGCATGGGTGTGAAGCGCGCCACACTTATAGATAAGAGGCTATAAGATGTTTTAGGAAAAGTTTCCCTTCTTTTAACATTCATGTTGTGTGATAGAGCATGAGCTCTATTTAAACTCTCTTCCTAACTTATGCATCCTTTCATGTACAAAAAATGCCTCTCAGAAAGAATAATGGAAGAAATAACGAGAATCAGGTTACACCTCCGCCTGTTCAGGAAGATCCTATAAATGAGCATTTCTCTTACGCCGAATTCAGTGCTGCTTTCACTACCTTAGCTTATTTAGTAGTTGCTCAGAATAATCTACAGGTTGTTTTCCTATCTAGGCTTTTGATTTATGCTTAGCAGAGAGTGGAGAGGGAGCGTAGGAAGAAAGAGAGAAAGAATAAGAGGGCCAGAGTAAGTATTTTTAAGCCAAGGTCAAGGGATAGTAACCGCTCCCAGTTCTATCAGAAATTCTTATCCCCAACTCCGCTTTTAGCCAATATGCCAGTTCCTAAGTTTAAGAATAATAGTCGAGATGGAGCACCAGACTCTAAGTCATAGGGTAGTGGGAACAGTGGTCGTACCTACCCATTCTGTGGTGAATATGGTAGGAATCATAAAGGTATGTCTAGAGATGGTACTAATGTGTGTTTTGGATATGGCGAGCTAGGCCACAGAGTCAGAAAATGTCCTAAGGTTGGTCCACAGAGTCAGTATAGTCATTCTCTAGTTCCATCTGGTTCCCCGACTCAGTAGGGTACCTCTTCCAGTGTAACCAGTGGCCAGCATCTGAACATGCTATATGCACTTCAATTTCGGCAGGATCAGGAAAGTTCTCCTTATATGGTTACGGGTATGTTATAGGTCTTTCATTTACATTCTTATGCTTTGTTAGGCCTTGGAGCTTCTCTTTCTTTTATACCTCTATATAGCTGTCAAGTTCAGTGTCAGTCTCAAAACCTTAGTAGAGCCCTTCTTAGTGTCTACCCCAGTGGGTAAAAGCTATCCTAGCCAGAATGGTATACAGAAATTGCCCGGTTACAGTATCCCAGTAAATCACTTCAATTGATTTTAGAAATAAAGTAGTTTAGTTTTAGCTTCTCGATGAACCAATCAATGAATAAAGGGGTATTGTCTCAAAGATTAGAAGTCAAATGTTCTTTTAGATCCCTATTTAGAATTCTATAATAGCATATGATCTAGAATTAGAAGCATGAAGCCAGGCGTTTAGCAACAGTAGTAGAGTTGGGATAATGTTATCTGAATTCAAGCAGGTTATATTTCACGGGGCTAATTGTATGAAAGGTGATTTAGTAGGCTTGAACTAGTGTATGCAAGAACAAAATTTAAGTTTATTGATTTCAAAGTATATGTTTTTGGTGTAATGGTAATTTCCATTGAAGGTTTGGGAGTATCTATGTTAAGTGTTAGAATCTGAGTTAGAATCTTCAAGGATTGAGCTAATAGAAAGAAAATTTAAGAACTTTAAGTTAGTCAATTTCAAGTTGTTACATAATTATTGTTAGGGTTATAGAGGGCTAAGAGTTGCATCTCAGAAGAAAGTACTAGCAGCAAATTTTACATTACCGGGCATAGCTATTCAGGGTGAGTTTACCAAATATGTGCATTATTATACCCTAGAATCTAGAGTAAAGCGGTGACAGTTCAATTCAGAGTTGTTGAGTGAGTGGTTCACCGACTTAGAATGATGGCTTTAAGCTAAGGGGGAGATAGTAGAACAAGTAATCAAGTCAGGCTCTTATATTCTAGTAGTAATGTCAGTGTGTTGTAGAACAACACTAGGGAGGAAGATGCTCGACCCATTCTTATTTAAGTCTTTGTGCTTTAGTTATCATGATATCTACTCATGACTTACATGTTAGCCCAATGATCATAACTCATATTCGTGCACTTTATAGAAAACCATGTACGCTTTCAGTTACTAGTATAAGGAGTTCCAGTTCGCCCAGCAGTTCAAACCATATTTCATGAATTTATGCACTCCAAATGTAGGTCGTGCAACTCATGACTTATATAGTCATGTTTTACAATATGCTCAATTCTCATAACTCATGCTGCACTCTTAATGATCAGCAAAATTTAGATTATGTCATGAATATCCTCAGTTTAGATCTCTTGATGAATCCATGATATTGATATTCTATTCCTCAGGCCTCTTTTAAGTGTCAGGTTCTGTATAGTGTTCATTCATGCTTCAGATCCTCAGATTTTAACCTTTCATTGACCTTTCCTAATGAAATAATGTAGTAATGAGGAATTACTCAGGTGGGAGAGAGTAAATGTTTTATGTCAAGGAAAGATTTCTGCTTGCTTGTTTTATACGAGGCTATAGTTATGAAGATGGGCTTGAATGTCATGTTGGTGTGTAAGTGGATAAATACATTACACATTAGTGAATGCCTAATAAGAGGTTGTATTTAGTTATAAAAGAGGAAATCAGAATTTTTCATGAGATGAGAAGTTGTAAAAATGCAGGGTGTGTTGAATTCATGATTCAGACTACTATTATAGTGTTATGTGGGCATTTTGTAGATTCGAGTAGGCTTGTACATAGTGGGAGAATTCAGTCCAGCTCAGACTTCTATAGGTAGAGTTATCAGTACCCATGTGAATATTTTCAGTAATCTTAGCTAAAGTACAATATTAAGGTGGAAGGTTAAGTTGAGAGAGTATTCGAGTAGTATTTCTAAGCTTGAAATTTAGTAGTTGCAGTGCATAAGGCTTAGCAGCTCTATCCTAGATAATGTTTCGTAGGCTTGTTCCATATTACAGAATTTTAACCATGATTTGATTTCTTATCCAGATGTCTTATTCAGACCATGCCCAAAATTCTTTGCTCCCTAAGTCATTAGAACTTCATAGAAAGTGGGTCAAAGAAATTCTCCAGTTAAGTATATGCTTTTAGTATGAGTTAGTTTGTATAGCCAGTAATCCAAATTAGCATTCAGATAGATAATTTCCTATGATTTTTCGTAGTTTGATCTAGTCTTACTATTTAAAGTTCATGAATATGTCCCTTCCAAGAGATAGTTTGTTCGCATCCATGTGGATTGTGAATCCAATTTGGTTCAAGAATTATGCATCAGTTTTAGATTCTAGATATTCAGTCATGATTCAGTTCATAAGTATCCCGTGCACTATGTCAGTCTTTCCTCAGTAATTTAGCCAAGTCAGTATCATTCGGGGGACAAACTATCCCAAGGGGGAGATATTGTAATACCCTGAGTTTTCATGTCCTAAATATCTCATCTTTTCTTCATGGAACCATATCCAGATGGAGGTAATAGTTATTCATATGTTGACTATCATTTCTATCTAAGCCTTATAACCATTCTTATTTCAGCGCATATATCCTCGAGGCCAGTTCAGTTTAGGTATCATGCCCAGACTCAGTTATACAATCACGTTCAGATTTATGTATGTTCAAGTTCAGTATATGCTCTCAGTTACCTTTGTACAATACTCTCATTCTAACCAGTCAAATTCGAGGACGAATGTTCCCAAGGGGGAGATATTGTAACACCCCACATTTTTGGGCTAGAATTCAAATCGTTATTCCAATGCTTACAAACTTAAAACCAATTTTTCTATGGTTATACATGTGTTATTATCAAATATATGATGTGGGGATATATTTGTGTATTGATCGAGGTCATAATATCCTCCTAACTCAAAGACGAGTTGAAGACTTCTCTATCGATAGAGTTTTGACAAATGCTTCAGCAAGGGTCAAATTTAAACAAGTGTTTCTCTTAGAATATGTCGATTCAAGGGTCATACTATAAACCAAAATAAATATCTTTGAATCTTCTTTCTAACACAACTGGTTTCAACTTAATTTGATAGCGGAGTAGAAAGTAATGCTTATTTTATTTTGAAGTATCTATCTGTTAGCCAAGTGACGACCAAGCTGATGAGCCATCACTTAGGTGATGACCAAGCTAAAGAGCCATCAACTAAGTGACGACCCATCAGATCTATCATTAGTCTAGGGTAGTAGGGGTAAATTCCAGCCTGAAAGTAGTGACTTAGGTGACGAGCCGTCACCTAAGTGATGGGCCATCAACGTTGGTCGTCAACTGAATGTTTCTGCAATTTTTTTGGTTTTCTTTAGGGGTATTTTGATATTTTCCTCAGCTCAACCACCACTCCCACAACTTAAATCAAGCATTAAACCTTATTAACTGATAAAATATCTATTTCTCATTACTCATAATCCTTTCTACTCTCAAGAAAAAAAATAGGGTTTCCTCTCAAGATCATCTCCTAAGAACAAAATTCAAGACCTTCTACAAGAAATTAAAGAAATTATAATTTTCAATCCAAGAACGTTCAAGAAGAGTTAATTCTCTTTCAAGATCAAAGCTTTAAGGTATGTTAAATGTTCATCCATGGGCCCTTTTCATCCATGGAGTTCAAGAACCCAATTTCAAATTCAAGGTTATGATTTATACAAGTTATTGTTATTTCAACCCAATTTCAAATTCAAGGTTATGATTTATACAAGTTATTGTTATTTCAACAATGAATCCCCATGAATTTTGATTCTATATCATGTTCCCGTGAAGTTGATGTTGTTATTAAACCTACATGTTTTGAATAGTGTTGTCCGCTGATTTAAGCCTTAATTTGTGATTTAGCATCAAAATCATGCTACTACTACAAGTTTTAATACTATTTCCATGCTTAGCTTAAACCATGCATTGCAAGTGTTTGATGAAATGCCTAAATAACTACTTATTACATGTTTACAATGAATTACCTCCATGAAACTCTTATGAAATCCGATCCTGTATTACGTTTCCAAGAGTTTTGATAGAAAGAGCCCTTACATGTTTGAAAGTTGAAGCATGTCTATCAATACCTTGGTAATTTGATTTCAAGTTATGATTTCAATTGTTTTCACGTGGAATGAATTATAGTATATTTTAAATATTGTGGTTTCCATATCATGTTCATGCAAATTCAGAATGAAACCCTCAGTTTATGATTTGGTCATGTGATCGTGCTACGTTATTGTGTTTAAAAGCACCCTCATGTTAAAGTCTTTACCCCCATGTGTTTGATAAAATGCGTAAGCAAATAATTGTGAACAATGATTTTCTTCTAGGGTTTCAAAGCTTTCATGTGTTCTTGTTGTTATTGTTATCGAGTCCTGGGGTTATGATTACCTGAAAACTTAGTTGTTTATAGAATTTCAGTAGTTAAAGAATAGTTCAGATAAACCGTGAGCATATTCATCCAGTTAGCCATCATGATTATTTACTTGTCTAGTTAAGCGTAGCTCAGTCCTATTATCAGAGTCAGCTCAGTTGGGAGTAGGATTTAGCACTGAGAGAACCCAGGAATGGGGACTCACCTGACAGTTGAGGGTGTGACCTTTAGTAATAGTCCCTGCATTCCATAACTACATAGCCATGGTAAATTAAGATGTTAACCTACCAGTTGAGGGTTGATCTCATAAGGACACCTGCTAGTTAAGGGTAACCCTTAGTCCTTCGGGATAACCCCTTAGCGGATCCACACAACCAGTATTAGTACCCGTGGTATGGTACTGACACCCTTCCAAATGGGGTTACGGGTTAGACCCTGATAGTATATTAGGGCATGTCGGTTAGATGATAGCTCCCATAGTCTTAGTTCAGTACTCAGTATACTTCAGATCAGGCTTGCATTGACCTTAGCATAAAGTTATCAGTTATTCAGTTATCAGATTTTAGTATTTTAGTTTTACAGATTATTTTCAAAATCATGTTATATGCTTGGTCATGTATTATCAGATTTCACTGTGTTCACGCATTCATATAGTTATTCAGTTATCTCATGCTATTCAGTCAATTATTATTCATGTACATGAGCCAATGCATATCAGCCTAACCTTATTTAGCATACCAGTATATTCCAAGTACTGATCGCATAATCGTTTCTTTCACTATGATGTCTCATATCATAGGTTTGAATGCTCAGGGCCCCGACCACACTTAGACACCCCAGAACATCAGCAGCAACAATCGTGGTTAGTCCTTATATTTTGAGGACCGACTATATTTATTTTCATGCTTTCAGTTCACTAGTTAGTTGGAGTTAGTTGGAGCCTGTCCCATTAACTCTTATTCAGTAAATTTTAGAGGCTTTTGGACACTTCAGACAATCATTCAGTTTTGTCATTATTTTGTCAGTTTCAGAAAGTTATTTTCTGGATGTTATTTCCAGATTTATGATTCAAAAATGTTTTAATACTTAAAACCTTATGGCGTATTCAGATATTCCGCATATGTTGTTTTGTTGTTATTATTCAGTGCTCATAGCCGGTACCAGCTCATGGGTTAGCTTATGGTCTTTCGGGATTGTAAGCACTGTGTGGCGACTAGGGTATATTTTTGGGTCGTTACAGTAAGGGTAGAACATCTCTCCCCAACATGGGTAAGATGTTGGACCCCATGGTAGCTCATATGATTTATGTCTGCTAGAAAAAACTCCCAAAAAAAGAATAGTACGTAAAGTTTTTAGAACTAAGTGTTATGGCTCACAAAGTTTAGCCTTATGCTTTATTACTCGTGTTTGTGATTTTACAGTTTTTGCTTTATTCAAGCTCAAGGTGAGTCATTTACACTTAGCATGCATTATTGAAAGTTTATAGAAATATTCAATTATTGTTTTACTTATGCAGTCACCCCCACATACTCAGTACATTCTAGAAGTACTGGCCCACATATATGCCAGTGTGGCTATATTATTTCATAATGTAGGTACCAGTTGTAGGCCACAAATCATAGTCAGACAGCTCCCAGTTTCCAAATAGTAGGTGATGAGATCTTTTGATTCAAGGACTCGAGTCAACTATAGTTTCAGTATCATTCTTTAATTAGTCATATTGATTAGGGATAGCTGTGGTCATGTCCCGTCTACTTATAGTCAATACTAGTAGAGGCTTCATAGACGATCATTCAGAGTTGATGTATTTACTTTTAGTTTTGTATTGAACATATTTAGAAAAGATATTTCTTCCACTTATTTATTTTAATTCGTGTAACACATTCAGTTGCTCACGAGTTATGCAAGTATCATGGGTTAGCTTTAGATCACTTGTGGTTTAAGTACCGTGTGACATCCAGGGGGTAGTCTCAGGGCGTTACAGAATCTTTCATCTAATCAACACCTAAGAGTCCCTCCTCTGTTTATGCTATGATCACTTGGTACTACTGTGGTCATATTCCACGGTCTTGTTATGTTATGTCTTATCTCCTTAACTTGAATTCAGCACTTTCCTCCTTTGAATTGTTTTGACCTGCAAATACCCAAAAACACATCATATCTACATAGAAATACCTTTGTACATTTTAAATATTCATTGTTTTAAGTGTCAAAAGTATCGTAAGTTCAAGGCAAAAGTACAATTATTAATATTTTTAATTTTTGTCATTATCCAAAGGGGGAGATTGTTGGCCTAAATTTTGTTTTAATAATAACATACTAATTCCTCCTCGTTTGTAGTATATTTCTTGAATAAATCAATAAAAAAGAAAAAAAACCCTTTATGGAAAGGCAGAAATCACAAAGGAGAGGATTTTGTTAGCAAAGAGTTAAGAAAGAAACTATGGACGTATTTGATATGGACATTTGACATCATCTAGGTATCCAAAATTCTACTGAAATGACCCTACAAATCCCATGGTTTACCCTATCCAATAGAGCTCAAAACTAGAAGAAGAAAACTCTAATTCCACATTCAGGTAAATCATTTTAATATGGAAAGAGAAATCGATCAAGAATTTTGAAGGCTATTAACTATAACGGTAGAAAATAAACTTATTATGGAAAGAGAATATCGTCCAATGTTCTAAAGAGATTTTGACCTCAATGATCACTTTGTTTGAATTTGTATAAATAAACAACAGCAGCCTAGGTTTTGTTCTTCGATATCTTCACTTGAGTAATATTCTAGTTAATTCTTTAGCTTTATACTATTCAATAAAGGCAAGAAAAATACCTGAATCAGTAAAGAGCTAAGGATAACTATTATACATGTTAGACTCAACATCCCAAGTAGCCTCATCAAACCTTAATTGCAGGAATTTCTCTAGAACATAACTTCTTCACATCCCTAGCTGAAATGGACACTGGCTCCTTAAAAAAGGTCAACCTCTCATCCAATTGAACTGAGTCGCAGCAAATCACATGAGACTTATCCAAAGTATAGCATTGAAGCATAGATAAATAAAAACTGAAAGAACGATTGAAAAGTGTGAAGGTAAGACCAACTCATAAGCAACCTCCTTAACTACCCAAAAAATCTCAAATGATCTAATATATCTGGGGATAAGCTTCCCCATCTTTACAAACCTCATCACGCCTTTTATGGGTGACACGCAAATGAAAACTGTATCATCAATTCCAACATCAAGACACAAATCCTACAATCTGTGTAACTCATTTGCCTACTCAGGCCTGCCAAAATCATATCCTGAGTCACATGAACTCTGTCCAAAGATTCACGAAACAAGTCAGTACCACAGAGTCAAACCTCTGAAGTTTTCAGCCAACCAATAGGGGATCAACAATATCTACTATATAATGCCTCGAAAGGGGCCATATCGATACTCAAGTGGTAGAAATTATTATAAGCAAACTTTGCCAAGGACAAATATTGCTCCCTCTATCCCTCAAAATCCATGACACATGTATGGAGCATATCCTCTAAAACCTAAATAGTCCACTTACTGACCATCGGTTTGGGGTTGGAAAGTTATTCTAAGGCCAATATGAGTACCTATATCCTCCTAAAAGGGCCGCCAAAATCTAGAAGTTAACAATGAGACTCTGTCTGAAATAATAGACATGAGTGCCCCATGAAGATGACTCTCTCATGAATATAGATACGACCAACCTCTCGGCACTAAAGGAAATATGAATAGGGATGAAATGGGATTATTTGTTCAAGCCATCCGCGATGACTCAAATATTATTAAAACCATGAGAAGTATGAGGAAACCCAGTTATGAATTCTATAGTGATTTTCTCTAGTTCCACTCTAGAATGGGTAATCTCTGAAGCAACTGCCCAACCTCTGATGCTTGGCCTTCACTTGTTGATAACACAAGCAATAAGATATAAAATCTGCCACATCCTTCTTCATACCACCCCACTTGTAAAGTTGTTTAAATTTATGATGCATCTTGGTCACACTTGGATGGATAGAATACCTAGAGTAATGAGGTCTTTTAAAATCAATCTCACCCAATTATCAACTCTCATCCCACGAACTCGACCTCCAATCCTCAATACACTTTCAGAATCAAGAAAGCCTTCCTTATCCTTATCACTTAACACCTTACCCTAAATCACCCTCAAACTATCACTATCAAGTTGGTGAGCTTGAATCTGCTCCATCAAGAAAGATCCAACATCACCAAAGGCTAAAACACACCCAGCTGTTAAAATATCAAGCCTAACCATCTAGTTAGCTAACTACTGAACCTCCACGGCTAAAGGTCACTCTTAGGTCAAAAAATGATCTAACCTCCCCAAACTATTCATCTTCCAACTCAAGGCATCTGCAACCATATTAGCCTTGTCCGAAGGGTACAAAATAGTGATGTCATAATCTTAAGCAACTCAAGCCAATATCGCTGCCTCATACTAATATCTTACTGTATAAAGAAGTATTGGAGGCTATGGTGATCTGAAAAAATCTCACAAGGCACTCTATACAAGTAGTGTCGCCAAAACTTCAATACAAACACTACGGTTGCCAACTCCAAATAATAGGTATGGTAATTCCTCTCTGAGGCTTCAACTGATAAAATGCATAAGAAATCACGTTTCCTTTATACATCAATCCTCACCCAATCCAACACCTGAAATATCATAAAATATGGTAAAACACACAGCCTTCTTGGGAAAAGTTAAAATAGAAGCAAAGTCAACGTCTTCTAAGACTTTTGAAAGTTTTTCTCACTCGCATCTAACCATTGAAATACCATTCTTTTTCTGAGTCAATTTGGTTAAATGAGTCACAATTAACAAAAAAATATATACAAAATGCTAATAATAACCCGCCAAACCAATGAAGCTCTAAATTTTAGTTGGAGAAGTAGGTCTAGCCCAATCACAAAGTGTCGTTATATTGACTTGATCAATCATAAGTCCATCCATTGTCACCATATGACCCATGAAAAATATAGAGTACAATAAAAATTCACACTTAGATATACAACATCTAGTTATGCAACCTTTGAAGCACAATCCTCAAATACTTCACATAGTCGGCCTCATTCTTGGAATAAACCAAGATGTCATCTATAAATACAATTACAAAGAAGTTGAGATATGGTTAAAATACCCAGTTCATCAACTTCATGAATAGTCAATTCAAAAGACATAACCAAGAACGCATAATGATCGTATCGACTTGGAAAAGCTATCTTTAAAAAATTTAAAGCTCTAATCTTTATTTGATAATACCCAAACCATAAATCAATCTTCAAAAATACTGAAGAACTCTGTAGTTGGTCAAACTGATCACCAATGCGATAAAGAGGATACTTGTTCTTAACTGTCAATTTGGTTAACTGTTTATAATTAATACATATACGCATGGAACCATCATTCTTCTATACAAATAAGTTAGGTGTTCCCGAAAAAGATATACTAGGTTGAATAAAACCCTCAATAGATCTTGCAACTGCTTCTTACACCGGTTAGGGCCATCCTATATGGAGGAATAAAGATGGGCTTGGTGCTCGGCTCTATAATAATAGCAAACTCAATATCAAAGTTTAGAGGTATACCAGGCAAATCCATATTAAATATATGCATAAACTCATTAGCAACTCAAATGGAATCTATTAAAGCAGTGAGGCAGCACCAATATCATGAATATGATCTAAATAAAACAAACACACTCTCTTTATCATACGGCGAGCAGGCAAAAAAGATGTAACACTCTTCGTATCCAAATTATATATACCCTTTCAAGCTAATCTTGGCACACCCAACGCAGCTAAGGTCATAGTCTTATCATAATAGTACAAAATAGCATGATAAGGAGCTAATCAATATATACCTAAGATAACATAAGAATCAACCATATCTAAGGCAATCAAGTCTGCTCAGGTTTCACAACCTATAAAGGCAACCACACAAGATTGGTACACTTGATCCACTACTA
>NW_025830954.1:127263-133219 GCF_002878395.1 Capsicum annuum | reverse complement strand
GAATCATGAATATGAAACTGAATAAGCTTAAGGCAAACTATTACCTTAAGCTTGATCTGAATCGACAGAGAAGAGGTAAGGATACTTGGTACGCATATCTGCTTCTGCTTCCCAAATAGCTCCCTCGACAGACTGATTTAGCCAAAGAACATTAACTAGATGGACCTCTTTGTTCCTCAATCGACGAGTCTGATAGTCTAAGATTTTGACTGGAATTTTTTCATAAGAGAGACTATTCTGAACATCAATGCTCTGAATAGGGACTACAACTTCTAGGTCACCTACGCACTTCTTGAGCAAGGATACATGGAAGATCGTATGAACAGAGGCTAAATGTAAAGGAAATTCGAGCTCATAAGCTACCTTGCCTAAATGACTGAGAATCCTAAAGGGACCAACATAGCGGGGACTGAGTTTCCCTTTCTTGCCGAACCTCTTCACTCCCTTCATGGGAGAGATCTTGAGATAGACATGGTCATTGACCTCGGACTCGAGATCCTTTCTACAAACATCAGCATAAGACATCTGTCAGCTCTGAGCAACCCAAAGTCTCTCTCTGGTCAACTGAAATTTCTCTAAGGCGTCAAAAACCAAGTTAGGACTTATGACTGAGGCCTCACTAACTTCAAACAACCAATTAGAGATCTACACCTCCTGCCATAGAGAGCTTTGAATGGAGATATTTTAATATTGGAATGATAACTATTATTGTATGCAAACTCAATCAAAGGTAAGTGGTCATCCCAACTTTTCTTAAAATTAATTGCACACGCCCTTAGCATATCTTTAATAGTCTGAATGGTCCTTTCTGCTTGATCATCTGTCTGAGGATGAAAGGCTATACTGAGATGGACGTGGGTACCAACACCCTTTTGGAATGCTTTCCAGAAGTGAGAGGTGAACTGGGTACCTTTGTCTGAAATAATTGATAATGGAACACTATGTAATCTGACCAACTCCCTAATATAGAGTTTGGTGTAATCCTTAGCTGAATAAGAGGTATGAACTGGAAGGAAATGAGCTAACTTGGTCATCCTATCTACAATAACCCAAACTGAATTATGCTGATGATGAGTTCCAGGAAAACCCGCCATGAAGTCCATGTTCACTACTTCCCACTTCCAAGTAGAAATGGTGAACTCCTGCATGGGTTCACTAGGCTTCTGATACTCTATCTTAACTAGCTGAAATGTAGAGCACTTAGCCACAAACTCTGCAACATCTCTCTTCATCCCACTCCACTAATAGATTTCCCACAAGTTGCAATACATCTTAGTAGCCCTTGTATAAATAGAGTACTGCGCACCATGCGCTTCTACAAGAATTATCTGCTTTAAGTCATCTACACCTGGAACGCACAGACGACCCTGACAACAAAGAACACCATCTCCCCCTTGGAGAAAACCTCTACCTTCTGATTCTAAAGAAACTATTTTAGCATGATAAGGCTAGAATCCGTATCTTGCTTTTCTTTCACCTTAGAAACTAGAGATGACTCTGAACAAAACTAAACATATACACCACCCTACGAAGAATCGAATAAGTGAACACTTTGTCTGGCAAGATGATGGATTTTCTGAGCTATCTTCTTCTTTCTATCCTCAATGTGAGAAACACTACCCATTGAGAGTCTACTGAGAGCATCGGCCATAATGTTGGCCTTGCCCAGATGGTAAAGGACACTCATGTCATAATCTTTCAAAAGCTCTAACCACCTTCTTTGATGAAGGTTGAGATCTTTTTGAGAAAAGATATACTGGAGACTCTTATGATCCGTGAATATATCTACATAAACTCTGTATAGATAATGCCTCCAAATATTTAAGGCAAATACTATGGCTGCTAACTCAAGATCATGAGTACGATAATTCTTCTCCTGGGGCTTTAAATGTCTGGAGACGTAGGCTATGACCTTACCATTCTGCATGAGGACACAACCTAATCCCACTCTGGATGTATCACAATAGACTACAAAACCATTTGAACCATCTGGAAGAGCTAAAACTGGAATTGAGGTGAGTCGAGTCTTTAATTCCTGAAAACTCTTCTCACAAGAATCCGACCACTAAAAGTTCACCTTCTTCTGAGTCAATCTGGACATCGGAGATGTAATAGAAGAAAATCCCTCGACAAATCATCTGTAATAGCTAGCCAAACCCAAGAAACTCCTGATATCTAATGGAGAGACAAGGTGAGACCAGTTTCTTACCGCTTCGGTCTTCAGAGAATTTACTCTAATGCCATCGCCAGACACAATATAGCCAAGGAATGCTACTGATCTTAGCAAAAATTTGCACTTACTAAACTTAGCAAACAACTGATGATCTCTGAGAGTCTGAAGAATAATTTTGAGATGGTCTAAATGATCACGCTCAGTGCGAGAATAGACCAGAATATCATCTATGAAGACTATGAAGAACATGTCCAAGTACTGCTTGAACACCCGGTTCATCAAGTCCATGAAAGATGCAGGGGCATTAGTGAGACCAAAGGACGTGACTAGAAACTCGAAGTGACCATACCAAGTACGAAAAACTGTCTTCGAGATATCACACACCCTAAATCTGAGGTGATGATAGCCTGATTTGAGATCTATCTTGTAGAAATAACTGGCACCCTAAAGTTGGTCAAACAAGTTATCTATTCTGGGAAGTTGATACATGTTCTTGATCGTAACTTTGTTGAGCTGACGGTAATTAATAAACATTCTGAGAGAACCGTCTTTCTTCCGCATGAATAAGACTGGTGCACCCTATGGGGACATACTGGACCTGATGAATCCCTATCTAAGAATCCTTCAATTGATCTTTCAGTTCCTTGAGTTCTGTTGGTTCCATTCTGTATAGAAGAATACAGATAAGTTGAGTATTTGGGAGAAGGTCTATGCCAAAGTCTATTTTCCTTTCAAGAGGAATGCCTAAAAGATCTTAGAGAAAGATATCTGAATATTCATTAACTACTGGGACTAATTCAAGACTGGGAGATTCGGGACTGAAATCTTTAACATGCACGAGATGGTACACACATCCCTTAGAAATCATTTTCCTTGCCCAAAGGTAGGAAACGAGCTGATCTCTGAACATTGAAATACTACCTTTCCACTCAAGGAAGGGTTCATTTGGGAACTGAAATTGAACTATCCTATTTTTACAGTCGACTGTGGCATAGCAGGAATGAAGCCAATTCATGCTGAGAATGACATCAAAATTAGTCATCTCTAATTTGACAAAATCTGTGGACGTGGATTTTTGTAATATCATAACTGAGCAGTTCCTGTATACCCGCCGAGCTATGATGGTTTTACCCACGGGGGTAGAGACTGAAAAAGGCTCTGCTAAAATTTTGGGACTGATTCCAAAATCGCCTGCTATGAAGGGAGTAACAAAAGACAAGGATACACCAGTATCTAGCAAACCATAAACATGAAAATGGAAAATTTGTAACGTAGCAGTAACGACATCACGAGAATTTTCTTGATCCTGTTGAATCTAAAAAGCATAGAGTCTATTTGGGCATTGTCCGCTAGTAGCACTGGAAGTGGCACCCTGCTGGTTTGGGTGACCGGACTGAGCTGTGGAACGATTTTGCTGACCCTGCAGACCTAGCTGAGGACAGTCTCTAACACTGTGTCCTGGCTTGCGACAACTAAAAAAAATGCCTTGACCCACTCTACACATACCCTGATGGTGCTTACCGTAAGTCTGACACTGAGGATAAGTACGGGCACTACTAACACTGCCCGGAGATTTAGAGCTTGGTTCTCTATCTCTATTACCGTCTCTGAATTTCAGCACTGGGGCACTAGCGTGGGAAGGGGATGGAACTGCTGACTTAGTATAAAATTAGGAGTGATTTCCTCCTTCTAGTTTTGGTTAAGCAAAACTGAAACTGCCTGACCTTGCCCTCTTGTTCTGCCTCTTCCTAGTCCTAATCTTCTGCTCCTCTATTTGTTAAGCATGAGTCATGAGCCTGGTAAAGTCATTTCACTATTCAACATCGTAGACCTACACTCATTTACCACGCTATCATTCACCCCTAACACAAACTTGCTCATCTTAGCCCTGTTGTCTGCAACCACATGAGGGGCATATTTGGCTAGCTGAGTAAATCTGAGAGAATACTTCTTAACCATCATATTTCCCTGCCTGAGGTTGATGAACTCAAGGACTCTGGCCTCCCTCAGCTCTTGGGGAAAGAATCTATCTAAGAAAGCCGTGACAAATTTCTCCTACTCTATAGGACCTACTTCTTCTAACCTCTCAGACTTCCACTATTTGTACCAAACGTGAGCCATATCTTGCAACTCATATGTGGCTAACTCAGTACTCTTAACAGAAGTAACTCCCATGATATCAATGACCTTCTAGACTTGGTCAATGAATTCCTGTGGGTCTTCATCAGACTTAGACCCAAAGAAAGATGGAGGGTGTATTCGGGTGAAGTATCGAATCCTAGCTACTGTGGAATTGGCCACTGGATCGGCCGGAATAACTGGTGGCCATTTATTTTAGGCAGCCACAGACTGAGAAAGTATGATGAATATGGATCTAAACTCCGCATAAGAGACATCTTCGCCCAAAGGATCTTCGGGTTGAGGACCTGGCTGGTTTCTTCTCTTTGGAGGCATATTTTGAAATAAGAGAAGAACGGATTAGACTTAGAGTTTAACTTGAGATTATGCTCACTAGCATGACATAAATACTGAAAGAAGGGAAACTGTTCCAAAAATATCTCATAGCCTCCTGCACATAAATGAGGTACGCAACATACCCATGTACAAGACTCTACTAGATGCGGCTTTCATACTTACTAGGACTCTATTGAACCTTAGACTCTGATACCAAGTTTGTAACACCCCAATTTTTCTAAACCAGAATGCTACACAGTGCTTATGACCCCAAAGGACCATAAGCTAACCCATGACTGATATCAGTACCTGTACACTGCAAAAATATAGAGTACAATAAAAATTCACACTTAGATATACAACATCTAGTTATGCAACCTTTGAAGCACAATCCTCAAATACTTTACATAGTCAGCCTCATTCTTGGAATAAACCAAGATGTCATCTATAAATACAATTACAAAGAAGTTGAGATATTGTTAAAATACCCAGTTCATCAACTTCATGAATATTATAGGGGCATGGTCAATTCAAAAGACATGACCAAGAATGCATAATGATCGTATCGACTTGGAAAAGCTATCTTTAAAAAATTTAAAGCTCTAATCTTTATTTGATAATACCCAAACCATAAATCAATCTTCAAAAATACTGAAGAACTCTGTAGTTGGTCAAACTGATCACCAATGCGATAAAGAGGATACTTGTTCTTAACTGTCAATTTGGTTAACTGTCTATAATTAATACATATACGCATGGAACCATCATTCTTCTATACAAATAATTCAGGTGTTCCCCAAAAAGATATACTAGGTCGAATAAAACCCTCAATAGATCTTCCAACTGCTTCTTACACCGGTTAAGGCCATCCTATATAGAGGAATAAGGATGGGCTTGGTGCTCGGCTCTATAATAATAGCAAACTCAATAACAAAGTTTAGAGGTATACCAAGCAAATCCATATTAAATATATGCATGAACTCATTAACAACTCAAATGGAATCTATTAAAGCAGTGAGGAAGCACCAATATCATGAATATGATCTAAATAAAACAAACACACTCTCTTTATCATACGGCGAGCAGGCAAAAAAGATGTAACACTCTTTGTATCCAAATTATATATACCCTTTCAAGCTAATCTTGGCACACCCAACGCAGCTAAGGTCATAGTCTAGTCATAATAGTACAAAATAGCATGATAAGGAGCTAATCAATATATACCTAAGATAACATAAAAATCAACCATATCTAAGGCAATCAACTCTGCTCAGGTTTCACGACCTATAAAGGCAACCACACAAGATTGGTACACTTGATCCACTACTA
>NW_025830954.1:91245-124263 GCF_002878395.1 Capsicum annuum | reverse complement strand
GAATCATGAATATGAAACTGAATAAGCTTAAGGCAAACTATTACCTTGGGCTTGATCTGAATCAACCGAGAAGAGGTAAGGATACTTGGTACGCATATCTTCTTCTACTTCCTAAATAGCGCCCTCGACGGACTTATTTCGCCAAAGAACATTAACTAGAGGGACCTCTTTGTTCCTCAATCGACGAGTCTGATAGTCTAAGATTTTGACTAGAATTTCTTCATAAGAGAGACTATTCTGAACATTAACGCTCTGAATAGGGACTACAACTTCTAGGTCACCTACGCACTTCTTGCGCAAGGATACATGGAAGATCGGATGAACAGAGGCTAAATGTAAAGGAAATTCGAGCTCATAAGCTACCTTGCCTAAATGACTGAGAATCCTAAAGGGACCAACATAGCGGGGACTGAGTTTCCCTTTCTTGCCGAACCTCTTCACTCCCTTCATGAGAGAGATCTTGAGATAGACATGGTCATTGACCTCGAACTCGAGATCCTTTCTACGAACATCAGCATAAGACATCTGTCATCTCTAAGCAATCCGAAGTCTCTCTCTGGTCAACTGAACTTTCACTAAGGCGTCAAAAACTAAGTTAGGACTTATGACTGAGGCCTCACTAACTTCAAACAACCAATTGGAGATCTACACCTCCTGCCATAGAGAGCTTTGAATGGAGATATTTTAATACTGGAATGATAACTATTATTGTATGCAAACTCAATCAAAGGCAAGTAGTCACCCTAACTTCCCTTAAAATTAATTGCATACGCCCTTAACATATCTTTAATAGTCTGAATGGTCCTTTCTGCTTGATCATCTATCTAAGGGTGAGAGGTGAGAGGTGAACTGGGTACCTTTGTCTGAAATAATTGATAATGGAACACTGTGTAATCTGACCAACTCCCTAATATAGAGTTTGGCGTAATCCTCAGCTGAATAAGAGGTATGAATTGGAAGTAAATGAGCTGACTTGGTCATCCTATCTACAAAAACCCAAACTGAATTATGCTGATGACGAGTTCCAGGCAAACACGCCATGAAGTCCATGTTCACTTCTTCCTACTTCCAAGTAGAAATGGTGAACTCCTGCATGGGTTCACTAGGCTTCTGATACTCTTATCTTAACTTGCTGACATGTAGAGCACTTAGCCACAAACTCTGCAATATCTCTCTTCATCCCACTCCACCAATAGATTTCCCGCAGGTTTCGATACATTTTGGTGGCCCCTGTATGAATAAAGTATCGCGCACCATGCGCTTCTACAAGAATCCGCTGCTTTAAGTCATCTACACCTGGAATGTACAGACGACCCTGACAACAAAGAACACCATCTCCCCCTTGGGAGAAAACCTCTACCTTCTGATTCTGAACTGACTCCTTTAGCTTGATAAGGCTAGGATCCCTATCTTGCTTTTCTTTTACCTTAGAAACTAGAGATGACTCTGAACAAAACTGAACATATACACCACCCTCCGAAGAATCAACTAAGTGAACACTTTGTCTGGCAAGATGATGGATTTCCTGAGCTATCTTCTTCTTTCTATCCTCAATGTGAGAAACACTACCCATTGAGAGTCTACTGAGAACATCGGCCATAATGTTGGCTTTGCCCAAATGGTAAAGGACACTCATGTCATAATCTTTCAAAAGCTCTAACCACCTTCTTTGACGAAGGTTGAGATCTTTTTGAGAAAAAATATACTGGAGACTCTTATGATCCGTGAAGATATATACATAAACTCCGCATAGATAATGCCTCCAAATCTTTCAGGCAAATACTATGGCTGCTAACTCAAGATCATGAGTACGATAATTCTTCTCCTAGGGCTTTAAATGTCCGTAAACGTAGGCTATGACTTTACCATTCTGCATGAGGACACAACCTAATCCCACTCTGGATGTATCACAATAGACTACAAAACTATTTGAACTATCTGGAAGAGCTAAAACTGGATCTGAGGTGAGTCGAGTCTTCAATTCCTGAAAACTCTTCTCACAAGAATCCGACCACTGAAAGTTGACCTTCTTTTGAGTCAATCTGGACATGGGAGATGTAATAGAAGAAAATCCCTCAACAAATCATCTATAATAGCTAGCCAAACCCAAGAAACTCCTGATATCTGATGGAAGACAAGGCGAGGCTAGTTTCTTACCACTTCGATCTTCGAAGGATCTACTCTAATGCCATCGCCAAAGACAATATAGCCAAGGAATTCTACTGATCTTAGCCAAAATTTGCACATACTAAACTTGGCAAACAACTGATGATCTCTGAGAGTCTAAAGAATAATTTTGAGATGGTCTGAATGATCACGCTCAGTGCGAGAATAGACCAGAATATCATCTATGAAGACAATGAAGAACATGTCCAAGTACTGCTTGAACACCCGGTTCATCAAGTCCATGAAAGATGCAGGGGCATTGGTGAGACCAAAGGACATGACTAGAAATTCGAAGTGACTATACCGAGTACGGAAAGCTGTCTTTGAGATATCACACTCCCTAACTCTGAGGTGATGATAGCCAAATTTGAGGTCTATCTTTGAGAAATAACTGGCACCCTAAAGTTGGTCAAACAAGTTATCTATTCTGGGAAGTGGATACATGTTCTTGACCATAACTTTGTTGAGCTGACGGTAATTAATACACATCCTGAGAGAACCGTTTTTCTTGCGCATGAATAAGACTGGTGCACCCTATGGGGACACACTAGGCCTGATGAATCCCTATCTAAGAGATCCTTCAACTTATCTTTCAGTTCCTTGAGTTCTGTTGGTTCCATTCTGTATGGAAGAATACAGATATGCTGAGTATCTAGGAGAAGGTCTATGCCCAAGTCTATTTCCCTTTCAAGAGGAATGCCTGGAAGATCTTCAAGAAAGACATCTGAATATTGATTAACTACTGCGACTAATTCAGGACTGGGAGATTTGGGACTGGAATCTTTAACATGTACGAGAGGTACACACACCCCTTAGAAATCATTTTCCTTGCTCGAAGGTAGGAAACAAGCTGATCTCTGAACACTGAAGTACTACCCTTCTACTCAAGGAAGGGTTCATTTAGGAACTAAAATTGAACTATCCTATTTTTGCAGTCGACTGTGGCATAGCAGGAATGAAGCCAATCCATGCTGAGAATGACATCAAAATTAGTCATCTCTAATTTGACAAAATCTATTGACGTGGATTTTTGTAATATCATAACTGAGCAGTTCCTGTATACCCGCCGAGCTATGATGGTTTTACCCATGGGGGTAGAGACTGAAAAGGGCTCTGCTAAAATTTTGGGACTGATTCCAAAACCGTCTGCTATGAAGGGAGTAACAAAAGACAAGGATACACCAGGATCTAGCAAACCATAAACATGAACATGGAAAATTTGTAACGTACCAGTAACGACATTAGGAGAATTTTCTTGATCCTGTTGAATCTAAAAAGCATAGAGTCTATTTGGGCATTGCCCGCTAGTAGCACTGGAAGTGGCACCCTGCTGGTTTGGACGACCGGACTGAGCTGTGGAACGATTTTGCTGACCCTGCAGACCTAGCTGAGGACAGTCTCTAACTCTGTGTCCTGGCTTGCCACAACTAAAAAAAATGCCTTGACCCGCTCTACACATACCCTGATGGTGCTTACCGCAATTCTGACATTGAGGATAAGTACGGGCACTACTAACACTGCCCTGAGATTTAGAACTTGGTTCTCTATTTCTATTGGTGTCTCTGAATTTCAGCACTGGGGCACTAGCATAGGAAGGGGCTGGAACTGCTGACTTAGTATGAAATTAGGAGCGATTTCCTCCTTCTAGTTTTGGTTAAACAAAACTGAAACTGCCTGACCTTGCCCTGTTGTTCTGCCTCTCCCTATTCCTAATCTTCTACTCCTGTATTTGTTGAGCATGAGTCATGAGCCTGGTAAAGTCATATCACTGTTCAACATCTTAGACCTACACTCATTTACTACGCTATCATTCACCCCTAGCACAAGCTTGCTCATCTTAGACCAATTATCTACAACCACATGAGGGGCATATTTGGCTAGCTGAGAAATTTGAGAGACTACTCCTTAACCATCATATTTCCCTGCCTGAGGTTGATGAACTCAAGGACTCTGGCCTCCCTCAGCTCTTAGGGAAAGAATCTATCTAAGAAAGTCGTGACAAATTTCTCCCACTCTATAGGACCTGCTTTCTCTAACCTCTCAGACTTCCACTATTTGTACCAAACATGAGCCACTTCTTGTAACTCATATATGGCTAATTCAGCACTCTCAACAGAAGTAACTCCCATGATATCAATGACCTTCTAGACTTGGTCAATGAATTCTTGTGGGTCTTCATCATACTTAGACCTAAAGAAAGATGGTGGGTGTATTCGAGTGAAGTATCAAATCCTAGCTACTATGGAATTGGCCACTGGATCGGCCGAAATAACTGGTGGCCATTTATTTTAGGCAGCCACAGACTGAGAAAGTATGGTGAATGCGGCTCTAAGCTCTACATGAGAGACATCTTCGCCCAAAGGATCTTCGGGCTGAAGAGCTGGCTGGTTTCTTCTCTTTGGAGGCATATTTTGAAATAAGAGAAGAACGAATTAGACTGAGAGTTTAACTTGAGATTATGCTCACTAGCACGACATGAATACTGAAAGAAGGGAAACTGTTCCTAAAATATCTCATAGCCTCCTGCACATAAATGTGGTGCGCAACACATCCATGTACAAGACTCTACTAGATGCGGCTTTCATACTTCCTAGGACTCTATTGAACCTAAGGCTCTGATACTAAGTTTGTAACACCCCAATTTTTCTAAACCAGAATGCTACACAGTGTTTATGACCCCAAAGGACCATAAGCTAACCCATGACTGATATTTATACCTGTACACTTCAACATATAATGTAATAATATAGAAACACGAACATGTAGGCCATAAGGTTCAACTGAATAAAGAATCTGTCAAAACATAAGATCCATGTGGGTGAAAAATGCCCAAAACAACTGAAAACTGAATCCAATCTGGACTAAATCTGAAAGCCTCTAAATACTGTCTGAATAAAGAGTTAAAGGAATATGTCTCCAACTAACTCCGTCTAGCAAAACTGAACTGAAATAATAAATAAAATAAAATAATATCATCCTCGAATGGATAAGGACTCACTGTAACTCTGCGACTGAAATGCTACTGCTGATCTGGAACTCGTGTCTCTAAATCTATGGTGTAACATGAAAAGAAAGCACCATAGCACAAATACGTTAGTACAACTAGAGTACTGAGTATACGAGTGAGGTAGGCTAATGCAAAGGGTTTACATACATAAATAATGCTAATTGACTGACCGATATGAACGTAAGAGTACAAACATGCATACATAGTAACTGAGATTGTGAGCATGTGATAGCTAATTCTGTATGCTAATACATGGTTTACTGATAACTGACATAGCTAAAAACTATAGTTCTGGTAACATGGGCGACTGTGTCTGACAGTTTTGAATCTGATGGAATTTTCTAAGTCCCATGCTATAGCTAAATTTAATTGTATCTAACAGTCCTGGTATACTGATATCTAAAGAACTATCTGAGTTCTTTTACTGAGACTGAGTCAGAAACTATGGGAGGTAGTTTTTTAATCGACATGCCCCATATATGCCATTATGGCTAAGCTAGGGTCCAATCTATGCCCTGACTCGAAGGGTGTCAATACCACACCACTGGTAAGGACAACGTGAGAGCAACCCTCATATAATAGGTAACTCCATTCAGAATGGTGGGAACCCTCATATAACAGGTTAAGCCACCTCATCTACCCTCATATAATAGGCTGTAATGTCTCATCCTATGCTGGCTACATAGTTTTAGAATGCAAGTATGACTGCTAAGAATCACACCCTCATATAGAGGTGAGTTCCCACCCTTGGGTTCACTCAATGCTAACTCCTACTCCCATCTGAAGAGACTAAACATGATTTAATTGATAGTATGTGAGATGAACTTACTGAATTTCGTTGACTAATGGAGTGCTACTGATATCTGATAACTAACTGAGATCGTGAGGTTTCCTGAGTCACATGACTGACTGAATTCTATTGAGTCATGGCTTGATTTTGGATATCGTGAAACATGACATGACTCTAGGCACACAACTATATTTTTTGGGTATGAATACCTCCAGGACTCGATAGAAGGAAACTGACACACATGACTGACTTGATCATATGGTTGGTGTCCATAATTCATAATATCATAAGTAGGGGATTTCATACTAATCATATTTCTCAACATCTTATACATGGAAGGGAAATTCATACAACATGTATATACTTACATAGCTTCAATATCATGGTCAATCCATATCACAACAATAACACATATCACTCACATGGAATTTATGGGGAATTGTAAAGCATAGAGCATGGAATTGTCATTTAAGAACTATTAAATCATGGGACATGAATTCTATCATCTAGGCATATTATCAAACACTTTGCATGCATTTTTTTAGCTTAAGTGCATTCATGAATTTCACCATATTAAGCCACATAAAGATCATGGGTTTCAACTAACAAACACATATACTTCATGAAATCACCTTTAGATATCATCTTGAAACTTAAACAACAATCATCAATATGTACATGCTCATATCACAACAAGAAAATCACAAAACATTTAAAACATAGTTCTTGAGCTCTATGAACGAAATGGATCCATAGATGAACACTAAGCATACCTGACTCAAGGTTCTTGATATTTTTTTGTACTGGAATGATTTGAAATCCTTTAATTTTTGAAGAAGATTAGGTCTTGTTCATGGAGATTAAATTTAGAGAGAAACCTTAGTTTTTGTTTGTGAAATAATAATGTGCAAAATGGCTGAATTCGGACTGATCTGGGTATATATAGGCGAGTGGTAAGTGACCAAAATACTCCCTTTAAAATGGCCTGGAAGTAAACTGAACGTGGCATATGATGATCCGACTGACGGTCCATCAGGAACTTGACAGTACGTCATTTCGACCATTATACGTGGACCAGAAATGGGGTTCACTGGATAAGAGTTGACAGCCTGGATGACAGTCCATCAAAAATCTAACGGTCCATCAACTTGTCTGTCAATCCTTATCCAGAACGTGGCCCTACTGCCTGTGCTGTGATGGTCAAAGTGGTAGTCCGTCACTTGATTGGCGGTCCGTAAACTTGGACGTCACACCTAGGTATTTCGGTCAGTGCTAAGTAAAACATCCATAACTTCTATGTCTGGTGTCGGATTTGGACAAAATTGGTATCGTCAGAAAGCTAACTCAATTTCCCATATGATAGAAAGTATAAATCTAAAAAAAAATACCATGGGTAAAAAATATATTTGTATTTCAAAGTAAGTACTAGCATCCTTGAGATGATTTCTAGCTAGGAATAAACACGGGTATTACACTTGTCCACTAAATTCAACAAAGAAAAAGAGTATGGAGATAGTTTCATGTTGAAACAAGATAAAAAGAAAATAATCTCAAGTTCCTAGTGTTCTCTAATGGCAGCTACTGAAGATAAAGAACAAAATAGGGTAGAAAAAGGGAATTTCAACCAAAATTGGTTTATGGATAGTGGTTGTTCAAGACACATGACTAGAAGAGTTGATTATTTTCTCTCCCCAAGATACTTCAAGAGGGAAGTGTGTCTTTTGGAAATGGAAAAAAAGAGGTATATACAAGGTGTCGGAAAGATTGGAAAATCACCTCATCATGAAATAAAAGATGTGTATTATGTGAATGGCCTTAAATACAGTCTTCTAAGTGTATCTCAAATCTTTGACAAACGAAATGAGGTAAAATTCTCATCTGATAGATGTACTATATCAAGCATGAATTCTGGAAGAACTATTCTCATAGCCAAAAGGATCAAGAATATGTATATAGATAATTTGGAGTAGGTGGTTGAAGGAGAATTAACTTGCTTAAGTGCACAAGGTAAAGATGCTAATTTATGGCACAGAAGATTGGGACATGTGAGTTCCTCGATGTAAATAAGTTGATTTCACGGGACCTGGTCTGTAGGCTGCCAAAGCTGAGATTTCAGACAACAAAGTTTATGATACTTGTGTTAAAGGTAAATAGACCATATCCTCCTTCAAATTGAAGAAGCAAGTAGGTCTTCCAGACCTCTCGAAATACTTCACATGGATTTATATAGACCTATTAAATTCCAAAGTAAAGAATGGAAGAAATACATGTTGGTTATTGTAGATGACAATTCAGGATTCACCTGGACAATGATTAAAAGAACCAAGGATGAAACATATAGGGTTCTTGTGGCTTTTGCCAAGAAAATCCAAGTAAAGCTGAATTGCAAAATTTTTGAATTTAGGTCTGATAATGGAACTGAATTTGAGAATTCTCAAGTTGATGAATTATGTGCTAAGCATGGAATAAGTCAACTCTTTTCTGCTCCTAGAAATCAATAACAAAATAGAGTTGTTAAAAAGAAAAATAGAACACTCATAGAGATTACAAGGACTTTGCTAATTGATAGGACTATGGAGTTGTTGACTAATAAGTCTTTGATTAGGTCACTTATAAATAAGACACCGTATGAGCCGATATTCAATAAAAAGCCAAAGATAGACTACTTTAGACCTTTTGGATGCAAATGTTTTGTGCTAAATAATGGAAAGAGTGAATTGGGAAAATTTATTCCAAGAGTGATGAAGTAGTGTTTACGGGCTACTCCTCAACAAAAAAGGCTTACAAAGTGCTCGATAAAAGAACTCTATGTGTTGAAGAAAGTATTCATGTGATTTGTAATGAGTTAAGAAGTCAAATGATCTCTGGCGATGGTGAAGATTCAAAAAATAAAGATCTCATTCCTGTTCAAAGGGATATTATTATTGAAGATGATAATCAAGGGATTAATGATGTAGTAAGAGTGATTACAGTGATGATGATCCAGGATCTCAGTCACAAATTCCAGCTCCACTTGAAGAACAACCAGAGGAAACTAGTCAGAACTCATAGGGACCTGGTCCCAGTGATGTCAATATCAGAATGCAAAATTAGAGGCATAAATCCTCTCATCCCCTTGAGAACCTGACTACACCCCTGGAAATTAAAGTTTAAATAAGAGCTCAAGCCAGAAATGTTATGACATTTTTAATATTTTCATCCCAAATTGAACCCAAGAAAGTAAAGAAGGCCCTAAAAGATACTGATTGGATTAATACAATGCAACAAGAACTTCTGCAATTGTAAAAAATCAAAGTCTGATATTTGGTCCCCATTCCTGTTGACAGAACAATTATTAGGACCAAATAGGTGTACAAAAATAAGTAAGTTGAGAATGGAACTATCAACAGAAACAAAGCAAAACTGGTTGTTAAGGGTTATAACCAGGAAAAAAGGATTGACTATGATGAGACCTTTTCCCCTGTAGCAAGAATAGAGGCAATCAGAATTTTTCTTGCATTTGTTTCAAAAATGGGATCCAAAATGTTTCAAATAGATATCAAAAGTGCCTTAATAAATGGAAACCTGAAGGAAAAAGTCTATGTCAAACAACCTCTAGGTTTTGAAGATGCAGATTTTCCTCATTATGTACTTAAATTGGATAAAGCTCTTTATGGTTTGAAGCAAGCACCAAGGGCCTGGTATGAGAGACTCTCAAAGTTTCTCCTAGAAAATGGCTTGAAAAGAGGAAAAATAGATAATACTCTATTCTTAAAGACCAGAGGTAGCAGCCTATTGATTTTCTAGATATATGTTGATGACATAATCTTTAGAGCTACTTCTCAATCCCTATGAGTAGAATTTGCTAAGCTAATAGGGAATGAATTTGAGATGAGTATGATGGGTGAATTGAGCTTCTTCCTAAGCCTGAAAATTAAGCAAACTTCTCAAGGGACAATGATTTGTCAAGAGAATTACATCAAGGAGCTACTGAAGAAATATAACATAGGAGATGCCATGCCAATTGATACCCTAATTAGAACCAGCTCAAAAATAGACTGAAGATTTAGGTCCTTAAGTAAATGAGAATGTATAGAGGGATTATTGGATACTTGTTATACCTCACTGTAAGTAGGACTGGCATTGTTTTTAGTGTAGGAATGTGTGCTAGATTTTAAGCATGCCTAAAGGATTCCCATTTGAAAATTGCAAAAAGAATTCTCAGGTATCTGAAGGGGACAGGGGAGCTGGTCCTTTACTATCCATCAGGAGATAATTTTGACTTGATAGGCTATGCTGACGCTGACTATACCGGATATTTGGTAGATAGAAAAAGTACTTAAAGAATGGCATATTTTCTTGTCTCATCTTTAATCTCTTGAGGATCTAAGAAGCAAAAGTCAGTTGTTTTATCTACTACTGAGGTTGAATATGTTGTTGTTGTTTCTTGTTATGCACAACTACTATGGATAAAGTAGCAATTAAAATATTTTGGTATTGTGTCAGATATTATACCTCTAATGTGTGACAACACAAGTGAACTAAACATACACAAAAATCCAGTGCAACATAAGAGAACTAAGCACATTTATGTGAGGCATCACTTTCAAAGAGACAATATTGAGAAAGGGGCAATCTGCATGAAGTTTTGCAAGATTGGGGATCAGATAGTAGATATATTTACTAAGGCACTTCATAAGGAACAATTTGTGAAGGAATAGGTCGAAGTTAGAACTGATCAAAATGACCTAACCTACCATGTAAATCAGTAGTTCTCCACAAAATTGGCTATGATCAAGAGACAAGTATCCTTGGTAAAGTATGTATTTATTAGTCTAGCTCAGTATTATATCTTTGTAGGTATACACCCATGAGAACAACTTTGGAAGAAAATAGGTTAAGTATGCACAAATTTGAGAAATAACTCAAAGAAAGAGAGGGACCTGGTCCCGTCTCTCAAGTTATTATCATGAATGTGCTTGTTTTTCTTCTTGTTCTGTTAGAAAAGGACACATCATCTCTCTCTCTCTCTCTCTCTCTCTTCATGATTAAAAACTTTTCTTATGTAAAATTAAAATCAAATTCATCTTTGCATTAACTCCATGGACCCTGCCAACTCAACTATTCTAATTATTCAAAGACAAACCCTTTCTTCACTCACATTTTGAATAAAAATTTATCCCTAAAAAACATTACCCTTTTGACAGTGTGAAATAAAGTTTGAATAGTCCAAGGAAAAAAATGACAGCCTGAAAACAAAAGTCTTCAAAGTGAAATTTGGAAATCCTATTAAAAGGTACCAGATTTTTGAGAGACTAGTCCCAAAGAAGAAGAGAATGACTGATGATGGACCTAGTAGGGCTTATAAAAGAAGAAAAATAAATAAAAATGCTAGAAAATACAAAAATTAGGAGATTACTGATGCAAAGTCAGAAATTTTTAAAAAGGATCCAAGGGTCTTTCCTTAACTAAGGAGTGAAAAAAGTTAATAAACTCAAGATGAGGTTTACAAGTCTAACCAATGAGGCTTCTGGGCTTGAATTGTTACATTTTCCTAAGATAACCTTACTTCTCCAAAACTTCTCCCCAAATACCCTATTTTTCTCAACTTCTGTAGATTTTTCCATGGGACATGAAATGTAATTTTTGTACTACAATGATACATAATCTGTTAAATATGAATAAGTTCTTGTTTTTGTGCTCTTTATCTGTTTCTGCCCTAAAAATGTTCCCCATATTAATGTTACCCCAGTGGCCATGAGTTAACTAACTTGTGCTTACTATTACTCTTGGTTTACTGTACTCACTTTTCAATGATGCCAAAAAGGGGAATACTGAGTACATGTAGTAGGTACCAGGTACCAAGGGAATTAAGTTGTAGATTTAAATGGAATATTGATAGGAGGAAGTAAGTGATATGCTAATAGATAAATAAAGGAAGTCATGTTGATAGAGGGAAGTATGCAAATACAGTAGATAAATTATAGTGCATAATGAAAGGGGGAAACAAATAAATGAATAATGGTGCACATTCACGGAGGAACCAAATATGCTCAGAGTTTTTGCTACAAATAACAATAAGGGACCAGGTCCCTGTGTTGCTGTGTTGCATGATGGTAGAAGCATGATGATAGGAGGAACATTCATCTTCAGAGTGGTAATCACACTGATTAAATGTTATAGAAGTGCTCAAAGTTGCATGGTTGGTTTGTCATCATCAAAAAGGGGAAAATTGCTATATGTAGTTTTTATGATAAGGAGCTAACTTCAAGGGACCAGGTCCCTGGATGTGCATGGTTCAGTACAACGAGCATGCGTGTCTGCACAGTTTTGTCCTATTATGTAACAAACTTGTAGGTGTTGCTTTTATTGAATAGGAACTTGGTCCAATGATATTTCATCCCTAACCAGCACCCAACTATAAAAAAGAAAAAGAGGCTTCTTTATCAAATGGTTTTTTACAAATTCAAAGAGTGAAGAGAGTAAAAAGGCAAAAACCCAAGTTCAGCTCAAGTTCTTAATTTTGTCTGCTAAATTAGAGAATATCTTGTGTATATCCTGATTTGTAATTGAATTACTCTATTTATAAGAGTAATGAGCTTTTATCTTTGTTTAGAGAGATCTTAGGTAAAGTTACCTTAGTCAAACACTGATTAGAGTTAATTAGTGTAGAGTGTTCTTGGCAGAGTTGTGAAGATAGGCTAGCATTAGAGTTACTACAAGCAGGAGGAGCCTAGAGTTAGGATGAAATCGTGTCTGTAATTAAGAGGTTGATTATAGTGGATTTACTTGGTGCTTGTGAGGGCAAGCTATGGTTTTTCCTTCCTTGAGCAAGGGGGTTTCCAAGTTAAATCTTTGTGTTGATTATTTCCTGCAAAGCCTTTATTTTTCCAGCACTTCATTATTATTTCACTATGTTTTTGCCTGAGATTCATTTTGTAGGACCTGATCCCTCACTGTGTGATGCAATTTCCAAGGGTTCCAGCAATATACATATACACAGACACATACACACATATATAAAGAGAGAGAGAAAGAGAGAAAACAAATGAAAGTTTAAAGAAATACATAAATTGCCCAACACTTGGTTTCATATTGTAAGAGCAATATAAGTAGAAATCTTAAATTAAAAGTACAAAATTTGTCTTTGGCCCAAATAAATACATAAGTAAGGTAGAGTGAGATTAAAAAATTCATCATGAACACTAAAAGGGTCCAATACCTCGAATATCACCATTCAATAGCATGATCTCAAACATTTCATGTCATACTCGTATAGACACGCATCCACTTGTACTCAATAGATATCATATGCTGACTGAGCAAAGTAGGAAATAAAATAAGTAAAATATATTATGAGCATGTCACCTGCAAATAGGAAAATCCAAAATGGTAGCTCACACTATCTCGACTAATATTTCTAACATATATAAGTATACAAATCAGTAACAACGCATATATAAAGGAGAAAATATGCGGAAACCACACATAAATCAAGAAAACTAAGAAAAACAAGCAAGATATGGAGGCATCAAAATGTGGAAGGAATTAATAGTGAAAGCTATCGCATGGCTTTTCATATACACCCATTGATCTTGTAACTAATAGGCAGGACCCATGGGGGGGTTCACAATACATATACTATATCTCATATCTCAATCTCAATCTTAATCTAAACTCTCCTCTCCGACTCGAGTTCAAAAAATAAAAGGGGTAAAATAGAAATTTTAGTGCAAAAATATATTACCTAAGGTTATAGGATTCTAAAGGAGAAATCCCATGCAAAAATAAATTAAAATCGAGTTACAAAACAAAGAAAACCCCTTTTTAAACTTTATCGATAAAGACAATTTTTCACTTTGAAATCATGATGTAAGGGTGTTGTTTAAAGATAAAGTAAATGAGAATTCGTGGGATTATGAGTTTAGAGGTTACCCACATGAAATTCAATGTTGAAACCCTCAATAAATGTCTTTCCTAAAGCTTGGAGCTCCAAAAATAGTGTAAAATCGAAAAACTAGAATTTATACTATCCATAGAATAGTGTGTCGTGAATGCAAGGGTCAATGTTGATCGATAATGGGGCTGGTTAGCGCAGTCGCGTAGCTGGGCCTTGCAATCATGATGAGACAAGCCAAACCAGTTCACTTGAATACTTATTGCAATTGCGGTACTATCACTATGCTATCGCAATGAAGTGAGTCATCAAGGACCATGATAACGATATGTGTCCACATAATCACGATGATTTACCTGATGCACCAAAAAATGTTGCACCAACAGCAGAAGCCAAATTAAAAATATCTCTAAACGTACCCTTGGAATTCATTTGGGACCTGATAGAATAAAACTATATATACCACTAGGCTAATTTCAATGTTTCAGACTCACTAGCGATGTCAAATTTTTTAAAATAGGTCATTTTCATAAAAAAATAATCTGTTGGGGCCCTATTTAATTATTTTCCAAATGAAGGATCAAAATAAATATAGCAGTCTCAAAACCAAACCAACCCCACTACTAACCCAAATTTGATATTCCAGACCTGCTATGTAGTTTGTTTTTTCATATAAAACTTAGAACAATAGATGTTGACTGAAGTTAACTATATGGCTTCTAAAGCCTATAAAACTACAAAATCATAAAACTCATTTTTGATCTCATTGGAAATCATGCCAACCATATTCGAACTTTAAAATCAACATGTAGCAACTACAAAGAAGGAAAAAATGGTCAAAACACATAGAAAGGGAAATTTCACAAATTTTTAGGTCATTATAGAGCTATCACACTCGCCATGACTTATAGGGAAGAGCTCTTGTCCACTAGCCATGATCTATAGGGAAGAGCTCTTGCCCATGTACCAAATATCAAATGTCAAGTATTTTTTAACCTTATCCCAACAAATCTCTAAAGATGTCCAAATACCAGTACTTTTCACATTAATGACAGATATCACAACAATCATGACTACAATGTAATAGAAACAACACTTTTAAAAAGCAATAAACTTTCATATAAGTTAATTTCATCTGTTAACACTTAAGATATCAAATAGTCACTTTGAACATGTTTTGTACACACAATACGAAGAAATAGTAATCATGCACACATAACACAAATTGAATTTCAACTATATTAAATCATCACCTACCTCAATCCAAGCCTAAAATGCCCTAACGAACTTGTGTCTTCCCTTTTCTTACAAACTCGACTTGATTGTTGTCTAAAAATATGAATACAACAAATAATAAATCAAATAACCTGTAACATCGAGGATTATAACCTAATATCAAACCCCAATGCTAATTTCATGGGCATTTCTTCAATTATAGGGTTTTCACCTTAAATTCACATTAAACCTACGAATTTCATAGTTACAGTGAATTATAGACATGCAAGAGTAAATTATTAACTTTTAACTAAAATCCAAAGGTTTTACACCTAATCTATCCTATTTCACTAGAAAAATTAGCTAGGTCAAGCTAATTCCTTCCCAAAATTCATAAACTAATGATTTTAATATTATAAATCTAAGAAACTAGTTAGTGTGAGTGATTTACTTACCTTTACGAGGTAATTTGGTAAAAATTACTCAAAATCTCCTAAGATGTTCCTAAAATGTGTGTAGAAAATAATAAACTATTTTAGATTATTTTGTATAAATTTTTGGATATCCCGTTGTAGCAGTCTTATCCCATGATAGCGATACTATTATAGCGAAACATGCCCAACTATGATAGGATTGATCGAGTTTGACTACTGCTATAGCTGAAATTATTTTGCTATAACGGTGTCATCATACTGGCCTTCCACCTTCTATAGAGGGTGTGGCAAGGAAGAAACTCAAAATTATTCCAATTTCTTACTTTTTCACAATGCACCCTTAAATCACGGCATTCCGAACTAACCCATTTACAACAAGTTTGATATCGAGAGTTTTATTTAATCGAATTCATCAAAAAATTCTACTGACTCCTAATCACCTTAGCAAATATAAAAATATGCTAAACTATATTATATTTATCAAATTTATTTTTGGATGGCCCTAGAGCATACTATTCTTGGATTTTATCCAAGACTAGTATAGCCTAAAACTTCTAACTCCCAATTTGGAGAAAATTTAATCTTAATTTTGTATGTTAGACTTACCTAAAATAATAAAAGGATCATTAAAAAAATAGCATGACTTTGTTATTCAACAATGTTTATGATAATCGCTTAACATGTTCAATAGCTTCTCAAGATAAATCAAGTAATCATATTTACTAGCATGTAGTGCAATTAATGAATAAATGTTTAGTTAAACTATGCTCATTAATAGTCAGTTAGCTACAATTTAATTTTCTATAACCATAAAATTATGACAAAGTTTTAGCATAAATGATGTGCTATAGAAATATAGCACTTTCGACGCTTAAAATAAGAAAAATATGCAAGTGCTTGAGGTTGTTTTGTTAGATATGATGTGTTTTGGGTATGTTTTGTAGAAAATCATGTTTTGAATGCTATGTTCATGAAAAAAAGGGAAAAAGGTGTTTTTGGATACTAATTGGAGCAATTATGGATGTTTGGGACACTTTCCGGCTTGTTCATGATCAAAGCATGTTTGAAAATTGAAGAAGTGTTAAAAATATGACTCCTGACACTTACTAAGTCAATATGTGGACAAAAAGTAGCACTTTTGGATGACATGTGAGCAGAGAAAGTTCCATAAGTCCAAAATCCCAAAAGCTGACTTGCAGGAAATTTTTTTTCAGGCACTTACTTTTGCTACTTGCGCCCTCTCGATAGACCGCAAGTGCTAGCTACTCCTAGGGTCAGGGAGAAAGTAGGTAGAGTAAGTGGCCACCGAACCTATTTTCTCCTATTTCATTTGGGCTTTGATATTAGGGTTTCCTAATATACTATGAATACCCTTTGTGCTTTTTAGTAGGAGTAACAAACTTTTGATATTCATAAACATATTTTGATTTCAAGATCCGATTTTAGATCTCAGGATTCTCTTGTATTAACTTTGGTTGATTAATCCAGTTATGGTTGTGGGTTGTTTTTTTCTTATATTGTGATTTCATCTATGTTGTAAATCATTAATGTTGTTAATTACTTCACAAGCATGAGCGGCTAAAAATCCATAGCTAGGGTTATGGAAACCCTAGCAGATTGATAAAGTAGGGAAAGTGCGATCGTTGAATTATACCAATACCCATGGCATGTATTGCGTTATCTTCACTATAATAGATTTCTTAGTGGTTACCAACATTAAGATACCACCTAAATTATTGCTACTTACTCCAAAAGAGAAGTAGTGACAAGGAAAAGATAATGACAATAGTAATTTGGAGTTTAACTATCGATCCATGCTACTAGGTATTATCTACGTAAGATGGTTAGATTTCACCTAATAACTAGAGACTCAAAAGATAATAGTTAACAGGATCAAGATAAAGATTAGTAATGCGACATCCTGAGACTCAAAAGGTAATGGGTGAAATCTGTTTACTCATTCAAAAGACTGGTACATAACTTATCGACTCAGCATACAAGGTATCCGACTGGTTCAACAGAGCACGATAAACCTTTGGAGTTGAGAATCTAGGTGGAGCATAATGCTAGTGTACATCAATACTGATTACAACTAAATTTAATATTTTCACCTTATTTGATATTGCTGTTCAAATCCCCTCATTTACTTTTCTAGTTTTTGCCTGTTGATTACAACATGTAAGATCCACAAATCCACGTATTCCCTTGGAATTTGACCCAAACCTTTGTTGGGTTACTATATTTGACAGTGACCACAATCATCTTCAGAGTGAAGGTGTATCTTGGGCATTATCCAATTTTGGCACCATTGTCTGGGAATACAAAGTTGAATTATGATTTAAAGTTGTTGCAGTTTTTGGGTCTTTTTGTTTTTATTCTTAGTTGGGTATACACCGGTGTATGCCTAGCACATGGAGTAGAGGAAATCCCTTACTTCTACTAAATTCGAATCTAGAGAGGATCCTACAAAAACCTAGTAGGATGACAGAGCCAAAGAGAGATAAGCTTCCTGAAGGAGTTTGTGATAATGTGCCTTCTCCTCCTCCTGAAGGAGTTTAGGATATTATTGACCAAAGATGGAGGTGTTGTTAGCTCAAGCTAAAAATAAGAGGAGGGTATCAAAAGATGCTCAGTGTATAGCTTGGGTGGCAGAGTTAGCTATGCAGAGATAGAAAGTAAAGCGTTGAGCAGTACTAGATGGAAATCAGAATAGAGTTTGAGGGGGCTGAGCCATTGTGATCCCAGCATACCAATACTTGCAACCATATAGGGATGATGAAGAAGATCTGGTATATATTGTGTTGACAGAGACTGGATCCATTATTCCTCCTATTTTACCCCTAAGCATTCAGTTTAATATATCGAGTGATGTGATCTAGCTCTTATAAATGAAAGGTGTATTTGCGGGTTTGCCTAGAGATGAAAAAAAACATGCATCTAGCTAATTTTACTGAAATTTACACTTCATATATATATCCAGGGATGAATTATGAGGTTCTTAGATTGAGGTTGTTCCCTTTCTCGCTTACAGGAGAAACATCTTTATGGTTAGGGGAACTTCTAACAGGATCAATCACTACATAAAATGAGCTGTACAGATAATTTTTGAATTAGTTCTTTTCTCTATCCAAGCTATTGCAATTTCAGGATGAGATCTATAATTTTAGGCAGCTTCAGACTGAGTCCACATATAAGGCTTGGTTTTATTTCAAGAAGAAGTTGAGTATGGTTCCTAACCATCAGATTTCAGGGACAAACTTATTGGAGTTATTCTATATAGCCCTAATCATTAGATCTAGATCTTTGGTAGACACTATCTTTAGAGAAAATTTTATAAGATCATGTTGGGGGTAGCTTCTGATATTCTAGACCAGATTTGTCTTACTAACTAAGGGTTGCAAACTGGGAGGCAGAGAGAGGCTCTACTGAGGATTAATCTTGGATTGTTGGCAAAACAGTTCATGATTGTGAATTTTGAGAAAGTTCATTTAGTAGGAGCATGGGGTGTAGCTTCCAGAGTGTATGGGTCTATATTAGAAGAGGAGTCTAGGTATTTAGATAGTCAATTAAAGGGTTTTCGTATACAAAAGCAAGGAACCAAGGTCGGAACTACTATGATGACAGATATAGAGACCACAGTTGGGGTAGAGAAGGTGACTAGAGATGGAGAGATAATTACAAAGAGAAAAGATTTAGGTACATTCTTCTTGGTATATGAGATACAAAAACAAGAATGGAAGAAATGCTAACCAAATTGGTGAGATTAAGTCTAACATTTCAGGGTTGACCCAGAAGGTGGAGTCTTATGCCACTTCTATCAAGCAGTTGGAGAACTAGTTTAGGCAAATATCTGCTATGTTCAAACAGAAACAACCTATTACTTTTGAGTGAAAAATTTCAGAGTCCTCCAGTTATAAGTCATTGTATAGCTATCAGCAGTAATTATGGTTACACTATGGATAATCCCCCTATAGATACTATTGTGGAGTTGAAGGTTGATAGCACTGACAGTAATGAGACACCTGAGGCAGAGTCTGAGAAGTTAATATGGGGAGATAATGATTTTGAGTATGATAGTGGTGATGATTGGGTCATCGAGACCAATGATCATATGTACCCTTATAGTGAGACTCCTTCTTTACTGTTAGTAGAAAAAAAAGAATCCTAGAGTAGTCATCATTTCGTGTTCTATTGGGCCTTTTAATATCAAGCAAGCTTTATGTGACTTGGGATCCATAGTAAATATGATTCCATTAGTTCTGTACAAGTTATTCCGAATAAGGGAACCCAAACCGACATCCATAAAGTTGTTGACGGCTAACTCATTTGTGAAGAAACCGGTGGGGGTCTTGTGTGATGTAGAAGTAAGGGTGGGATCCTTTATGTTCCTTGTTGATTTCATGGTTCTAGATTGTGAGGTGAATCCTCAATCCCCATTATATTGGGTAGACCCTTCTTATCCACTGATATGGTATTAATTGATATAGACTTGGGGGAGATCACTTTTAAACTAAATGATGAGCAAGTAGTGTTTCATGTGTGTATGAAAGTGCAATAGCTAGACAATATGTGAGTAGTGTCTGTAATAGACATTATTGATGAAGATGTTACTGCGGAGGCCAATGTACCAAACACCAGGTGTTGATGAAAGACATATGGTAGATCGATTTATAGATATTAATATGTCGGATCTAAGACATATGATGGAGGAGGTAGATATCTTGTGAGAAGAGGTATACTTTCTCACTAGGAGCCACATATTAGCCATCCCTCTAGTTATATCCCTAATAACTCAACCATCATCTCCACATAGACCCAGACACTCTAATTTATTCGTGAAGGATGATTTAGTGGTCCCCATAGTTGGGATCGAGAGAGGCTGAGTAAGGAAATTATAAAATCCAGACTAACCATATGAGCAAGCCTGTAAAGGGCCACCCATGATTATATGAAGACTGCATTAGTTGATAGGAAGAGGTATTTGAGCTAGCTGTGGGTGCATCTTCTTATAATGCACCGCCACCACCACAGCCTTCACTAATAGATATACATCCATCTGGGGAAGATTATGACACAGACGCTTAGTGCATCCCAGGTATGTTTTCACTTCCCTCTATTTTACTTTATTTTAGTGATTTGAGGACAGTGCATAGTTTTTAGTTGGGGATGGGATGTACCATAGCTGCTACAGATTTTTGTTGTCATGCTTCTTTTCCTGTCGATCGTGGTATGGTTGTAGAATCAACATGTCTAGGATAATTTGTGTCGTATTATGTTTTGCTTTGTATTGTGATATGTTTTGTGTAATTAGGAGATTTTTTAAGTTTTTAGGGTAGTTATCATATTTTTATGGGTTTTTGAGATAAATTATACCCCTCTAAAATTTTATGTTTAAAACTGTATGTAACACCCTGAGTCTGTACCCTAGATGCTACACGGTGCTCATAATCTCGAGGGACCACAAGCTAACCCATGATTGGTACCTACTACAATAACTGAATAATAATATTGTATTATGTAGAAATTAGGTGAACCTATAAATAAATACTAAGTACTGAAAACTAAATACTAGTACATTTGTCTGAAATACTCTAGTCTGAAGAGCCTCTACTGTCTGAACATGGAGTTTATTGGACAAGTCCCCAACTAACTTCGACTACTGAAATAAACTGAGTACTGATATACTGGAATAATAAATCTGTCCTCGAACAATGAGGATTCACCGCTAGTCTACTGCTTATGGATCGGGCTGCTAAGTATGATCGGGAGCTCGTATGTCTGAACCTATGATATAAGACATCATAGCACAAAAGAAAGGTATGCTTCAAGACTTTGAATGTACTGGTATGCTAAGTGAGGTAGGCTGAGATGCATGGGTTCATATGCATGAACAATACTGACTGAATAACATGAGTATAACTGAACGAGAGTATATGCATGAATACGTAAACTATAACTGAGGTCGTGATAACACTGGATACTGAGTTCTGAATTACTGATTTACTAATATCTGAGTTTACTGATACTTTATTACCATTAACTGGGTGACTGTATCTTACAGTCCTAATTCTATGGAACTATTCTGAGTTCTATACTGAACTAAATAACTGTGTCTGATAGTCCTAATTTTTATAGAACTGAACTGAGTTCTATTCTGAAGACTGAAACTAAGACTGTAGAAGGTAATCATCTAACGGATATGCCCCTTTCTGAATAGATTGGGGTCCAACCTGTAAACCCAGTTGGAAAGATGTCAGTACTGTTTTATGGGTAAAGATAACTGTGAGTTAACCCTCTCTGACAGGAAGCACTTTCATCAACCCTCGCTGGCAGGAAAACATATAAGAGATGTATCAACCCTAGTATGGCAGGAACATATCTCAACCTATGCTGGCTACATAGTTCTGTAACATAGGGATAACTACTAAGGGTCAAACCCTCTGCTAGCAGAAATGCCCCCATCCCTGGGTTTGCTCAACGCTGAATCCTACTCCCAACTGAATAGACACCGAACTGATTCTTAGTTCATACTAGGCTTGACTGAACTATTACTGGTTATAGTGTCTAACTGAACTGAACTGAGTTCACTGAGTTTCATTGACTGACGAAATACTACTGAATTTTGTTAACTGACTGAATTTATTGATATCTGAATTGGATACTGAGCTGGACTGGACTGATACTGAGTCTACTGGTTTTTCCTGGGTTCTGAAAAAGACTAAGAGTACTACTGATCATGACATGACTAAGATTATTCTATAACTGACACTAGCTCTAAGTAAGCATCTAAATTTTCGGGTATTAAATACCCCCAGGACTCGATAGCATAAAAAGTAAATCACTGGATGACTTTAGTAGTATCATGGTACTAGATTGCTAATAATATATTCACTTAGACATCTTTTGGTCAAACACTTGTTATACATGAGCTTGTGCATGATTGATATCACAGAATAACATGTTATGCTTGGACTAGTCTAATCACATAAGCATTTTGACAAACACTTGGGGAGCATGGGTATTTCACATATCAATAAATATGTATTATCATGGATTCTACATTTAACTTGAAATTCAAGAGTTTGACATATAGTTCCCAAAATTCAATTCACAATTAAACTAATTTGCATGAACTTCGGACAAATCATGGAATTAGATCACCATTAACATCATAATCATTAATACATTTAAGATCCAACATGAAATCCATGAAATTAATTAACTTATATTTAGAAAGAGTTTCTTGAACTCCAAGGGTGGAAGAAAACCCTTGGATGAACACTTCACATACCTTGGTTGCCAAATTCTTGAAGAATGATGGTGAAATCTTAAACCTTGAGTTTGAAATTTGATCTCCTAGGGTTTTTGTTCTTGAGTAAATTCTAAACTAGGAAATAATTTTGCCTCTAAAAGGGCTTAATTTTGTGTTTTGGAGGCTAACATAAGGTGGGAAAAGACCCAATTACCCCTTAGGATGCGGCTTTTTAATTACTAAAAACTAGACTAGCAATGTGAAGACCGATGCACCACGTCATTGGCATCGATGCGATAGCTAACATGCCATATTGAGTCCATGTTGGTTCACTAGAATTAGCATTGGGAGCTGGGGGAAAATACTCATCGACGTGATGGGCGATGGAGCGTGTTAAGATCGCATCGATCCACTGATTTGAGTTTTTGAATATGTTTCAAATAAAGTTTGAAAAATCTAAAACTTATTTGAGAACACCTACTGACATTCCTGATCATGAAATAACCTAAAAATCGATATTTGAAGGCCATAAGGGTCGTGAAAAAGGATTGCCAACTTACGAAGGCTAAAATAACTCTAAGTATGAACACTTAGCTAAAATTTTCTAAGTTTGCGACCCCTTAACAAGCTTTAATGGCCTGAGTTAAGCTTAGGATTTTAGGGTCTTACACTGTGTGAATGTATATATGTGTGAACATTGTGGATCTTGTTATGAAATTAGAATTAGGTACATGATAATCATTGCTAACAATTGTATGAACCAGATAAGTAGTAGCTTGTGATGTAACTCTATGCCATGTGAGTGAGATACTACTTAGTTCCCTTTGTGTGTTAAATCCAAAACTTTAATTCCCCAGTTATTCATGCCTAATTTGTATGATAGTTGGTTAGGAAAGGGATTATAGGTCATTTTTATTTCAGTCCACTTTTAGCCTAAATGACCTTCGATGTGTTGATTGTATCTTTTCATTACTGTCTTGAACCTTGTAGCCTATTTTTCTTATTTCTCCTCTTCACCTTCCTATTTGTGTTATAATGAACCTATTTTGGCCTTGGCCCTCCTTGGACATAGTGCACCTCAACTCAGAAAAATGCCTAAGTTGAGGGTGGCTATCATAGGGGTGCGTAGTGTAAATTGTATATGTAGAAGTTTAAAATAAGAGGAAAAGTTAGTAGGGCTTGGTATAGAAAAAAAAAGAAAAATAAAATAAAATTGTGAAAAGGTAAAAAAGAGATAATAAAAGACCACACTCTACTTGAATGTGCAATAAAGAATAAAAAGGGAGAAATAAGGGCAAAAATAAAGTGAAAATGGATAGTAAGTGAGACCCCAAGGTTAGTGTAGTGTTGAGGAGGCTTTGTCACTTGATATGTACATATGTACCATATCAGCCCTCAAGCCTACATTACAAGCCGAGCAAGGTCCTATAATGATCCTAACTTGATTATCTGAAAAGTAGGGTAGAGAAAATAAGGGTAAGCCTATGGTATTTAACATGTATTGATTGGAACTTCTCTTCTGAGTATGAGTATCTCCCAACTATCCCTGCATTGACATGCATTATTTCATATGAGTAAGTGGGACATCCGTGTTCTGAGGGCACTTGAGTTATATTGCCAGCTATTTACTAGTCTCAGATAGTGTAACTTATATATATGAAGGGTTGTCTGTTGCTAATGTAATTTTCATACCTTGATCCCATTGTGTCACATTGTTGTGCTTCATGTTCATACGTAATTAATTTGAAGAGTAAGATTGGAGGGGGTGTTGTGTTCTGAGCTTAAAGTGTTGACTGACTACCTTGAATAGCTTAGATTCTCCTAGTTAAGCGCTGTTTTGGTTATGTTGTATTTTGTTACCTGAGACATGCAAACATTCTAGGTTGAGGGTTATGATGTGATATAGAAATATATCACTTTCGATGCTTAAAATGAAGAAAATATGCAAGTTTCTGAGGTTGTTTTGTTAGATATGATGTGTTTTGGGTATGTTTGCAGGAAATAATATTTTGGATGCTAAGTTCATGAAAAATTGGAAAAAGGTCTTTTTGTCTACTTATTGGAGCAATTATGAATTTTTGGGACACTTTTCGGCTTGTTCCTGATAAAGCATAATCGAGAATTGAAGAAGAGCTGAAAACATAATTCCCGACACTTACTAAGTCAGCATGTGGACAACAAGTAGCACTTGTGGACCGCATGTGGGCAAAGCAAGTGCCAGATGTTCGAAATCCCGAGAGCTGACTTGAAGGAAATTTTTGTTCTGGAACTTACTTCCACTACTTGCGCCCTCCCTACTGACCACAAGTACAACCTGCTCTCGGGGTCAGGGAGCAAGTAGGGAGTGTAAGTGGCCACTGACCCAGTTTTCTCCTATTTTTCTCAGGTTTTGATTTTAGGGTTTTCTCATATACTATACATACCCTTTATACATTTTTTAGTGTTAGTAACACACTTTTGACACTCATAAACATATTTTTATTTTGAGATCCTATTTTGATCTCGGGATTCTCTTGTATTAACTTTGGTTGATTGAACCAGTTATGGTTGTGGGTTTTTTCTTATTGTTATTATGATTTTATCTATGCTTTCAATCATGAATGTTGTTTATTACTTCACAAGCATGGGCGGCTAAAAACCCATAACTAGCTTTATGAAAACCCTAGCGGATTGACGAAGTAGGGAAAGTGCAATTGTTGAATTGAACCGATACCCATGGCATGCATTGCATTATCTTCACTATAATAGATTTCTTAGCGATGGCCAACATTAATTTCCCATCTATATTATTGCTACTTACTCCAAAAGAGGAGTAGTGACTAGGAAAATATAATTACAACAGTAATTTGGAGTTTAATTGTCGATCCATGCTACTAGGTATTATCTACATAAGATGATTCAATTTCATCTAATAACTAGAGACTCAAAAGGTAATAGTTAATTGGGATCAAGATAAGGGTTAATAATGCGACATCCTGAGACTCAAAAGGTAAAGGGTGAAATTTGTCTACTCGTCCAAAAGATTGTAGATGGTACATAACTTATTGATTCTGCATGCAAGGTATCTGGTTGGTTCAACATAGAATGATAATCCTACGGAGTTGAGAAGCCATATGGAATACAATCCTAGTGTTCACCAATACCGATTACAACCAAAGTTGATATTTCCTCCTAGTTTGATATTACTATTCAAATCCCCCCATTTACTTTTCCAATTTTTCCCGTTGATTATGGCATTTGACATCCAAAAGTCCATGTATTTCCTTAGGATTCGACCCCAACATTTGTTGGGTTACTATATTTGACAGCAACCAGAATTATCTTCAAAGTGAAGGTGTAGCTGAGGCGTTATCAGTAGACTAACTCATCACCCAATTGCTCAACTTGATAGTAATCCACAAATTTAATCAAACTTTTCAACCTATTCATTGCCATTTTTCCATCACTGTAATCAGTTTATATCAACACCTTTTAATTTTGGAAAATACCATAATTGCTAGTTACTAGTTTGCACAACCCGTAATCTCATAATCAAACACCAACATACATATATTCTCTATCACAATTAACACATGATCTACAAAATCATCAAAGACTTGTCCCAAAATAATAACTAAACTAAATTAGATTCAATTCAAGTTCAATTTTCAATTATTACCAACTATGTATCGTGCCCGCAGGTTTAAGTATAAAATCTCCCGTCCTATTATTATAGTCATGCAATTTTACCAAGATCTACTACACATTAAATCTAGCCTACCTGGGTGTTAAGCTGATACAACAAGTAAGATATATTGAAAAAGCTCTTTCTTTTTATTTTACATTTTCGAATGCTAAATCATCTAATAAGAAGCAATTATAAGAGTAACTAATCAACTACTCTTAAAACAAATACTTTGAAAATTCAAACCTACTGGTTCTACCCTTATTCACAGTCTACAAAATTACTCAAGGGCTGTTTTAATCACTAATTAGTTTTATCATAATCAATCCATCTCCATTAATGGAGTTTTAAAGTTAAAGGTCCCATATTTATTGAACTCAAGGTCCAAGACTATCAAATTTTATATTTTTGAACAATAATCTCATACTAGAATAAACTAATTTACGATCTAAAATTAATTTCAGGTGAAATACATATAACCATAGGTTCTTCCCCTCAATTTCATGAACTTAAGGTTCTAACAAACAAGAATTTCACCATAATTTTCCATTCTAATGAGCTAGAAAAAGAACATATTAATCGATGTTAAAAGAGAGTAAAAATCTTACCTCAACCAAGAATTTCTACACAATCTTGAGCAAGCCGACCCTCTAGGACTTTGAAATAAAATTTTAGAGTTTATAAACTGAATTTCAACCAAAATAGGTTTGGATATTATCGTTGTCATGCTGTAGCGGCCTTAGCTTTTTTAGTACGGGAAGTTTTCAGTAAAACGGCCATAACTTTCTACAAAAGCAGATTAATGAATGGCGGATGCATTGGAAAGAAAATTCAAAGATCTTTAATTTTATCGGTATTTGGCCCAATAACATTTTACATTTTAGGTGGAATAATCACTTAAAAGTGACCCTAGCTTTACACTTAGCTCAAAAGTCAATCATTACATCAAAAAATAATTTGCCATCCTTTCATTCCCGAACGGACATTGGGTGAAGAGAAACATGAGGTTGTAATTAGTAAAACTCTACCTTCATAATTTTTTATATAGCACCTTACTTACTTATTCACCATTATTTATAAACTAAACCATATTTTATGCTCGTCTTCTCTATCGAGACTTTCAAAATATCAAGATGAGGAGCCAAATATTTATGCATGAATTAGTTATTTCTCTCACAATGGTCTAAGAACGAAACCTTGAGAGTTCATGACAAGATACATCTTAAATCACAGAAAACTAAATAATTATAGCATTAAGCCCGCTATAGCGGGATCTATGTATTATAGTGCCACTAACCAGTATTGACTCCCACTATAGTGGGCGCTGGTAGTAGCCTGCTTTCTGCTATAGCAGTGTTGGTAAAGCAGTAATTTTAGGCAGCCTCAATTTTCATAAATTTTACAACACACGCCTAGATTTCTATACCTCGGTCTAATCTCATTACGTCAAATGCTATATTTAGAGTTCTACTAACCCGAATTCAGTTTTGAAAGTTTCTACGGGATACTATGTCTCTTACATATCATAATGCTACCTTAACTTCATCAAGCACTACATCTCGATACAAAAAGTATCTCTAAACCACACAATACCAGATTTTCATTGGAATACCCTACCTTGAGATTTTATCAACTCTCATCCTTAGGGAAACTCTACCCTAGAATGTACACCCTAACCAATGCTATAATGAACACAGCATCACTAAATATTACACTATGTTTTTACCTTGGGACATCTACTTTATGAATATTTTTCACACCTTCATGATTATCAAACAAGAAAAAATCATCTAGAGTACAAGCACCAACTAACATAACAGTATAGGTTTTATTAACACATAAATGTTCCACTACAACTCACATTAGTCTATTTGAATGTGAACAATTAATCATTTATAAGGAAAACAGTAGGTGGGGGTCTTGTATATTGTTTTAGTTATGACTCATGGTGACGAGTCATAATGTGTGGTTACGAGTTGATGGGTGACTCATAGCCAAGGGTGACACTTTTTTTAGCTTTTAAGTTGAGGAAACTTTGTACATTTTCCACTTTAACCCCTTAGACCCCCACGACTTAAAACCATCTTTGGACTTCATTAGCCTACTATTTTGTATCAAATACTCTCTAAAATTCTCCGTTCAAGTTAAAGCTAGGGTTCCAAGGGTTCTTTATTCTCCAAATTTATTGGTATTTGAGGCATGTTACTCTTTCTCTATACTTGTATTTTCTTAATGGCATAATTTGGATAGGGTTTATATGGTTTTGATGTTGGGTTTTGAACTATGGGTTGAGGTTTTTGAATATAAATTGTTTAAATAGTTCTTATATGATATTTATGAAATTATTTTGCTTAAATTGATGGTTGGTAAATGATTTGGGGTGCATGGGAATGGTGGATGGACATGGGTACAATGGAATACCTCAATCGGTAAATCATAGAAATAGGAGCACAAAGGAATTTAAAAATTAATTAGTTTGGTATGGATATTTGTAACAACCTCAACCCACTTGCATAATTAGTTTTAGAATATGCAGCATCGCTTGGTTTGATTTATTTTTGTCATTAATATGCATGGTTTAATTAATTAATTGGACAATAATGATCTTAAAAACCTTATGGAGTACACGGGAACCCCCCAAGTGAATTTTTTTAATGGAGTCTGTAGGGTACACAAAAATCCCTAAGTGTTGACTTAATGACATTCCTTACAAGCTATAGTTAGTATGACGATACCACTTAATAATGACTTAGTAATTGAATCCTGGGATTGGTGGTTGGGTTATTTGTTAAATGCTTTAATTGGGCAATAATGGGGGTTGTGTTATCTAACTGTGAAAGTGTGAGTCCAAAGGACTAATACAAGAAACTCATGTTTGCCAATATAAGGGATAGTCTTGATGACCAAGTGCTTGTGGGGTACAAGAGAATCCCCCAAATGCACATACGTATGTATGTATCATGGAGGGAAAAGGGTACAAGGGAATCCCTAGCCACCTTGATATCTCTGGTTCGTTCAGCTAAAATGCACTAAGGCCAATCCAGGGGATAACACTGTACCCATATAGCTCGTGGATGGATTATGATGATAACTCTTGACAACCTAGGTCAAGGTTTTGTTGAAGTTTATGCTAAGCCCTACTCCCTAGCCTTGCATGTGTATATGTATATATATATATATATACTTCACATAATATTATGCATTGGATGTTTTACTGGTTTAAACTGTTATCATGGAATTATTTTGGTCCTCTATCCCTGAGTTACATGCTAGCGCTCCAACCACTAACCGTCTTAAGAAGTTGTATACCCACGCGATATACAAACTGGCCATATTTTCACTCTTCTACTTAGTGACTTGGATTCAAAATCAGCTAGTAAGACAGATTGAAGTGGTTTGCCTCTATACTTTGGAAGACCCTATTTCATGATTATGGTTTACTTTATATTTTAACTATTTCTTTTAATTTGGTTTTTGGCTATTATCGGGGGCAGTCCTAATATATTATTGACATTTAGTTTTGTAGAGGCTATGTTGGATTACTGTGGTTATTGGGTAGTATCGATCATTTATTTAGCCGATCATCGATTGTCGGCTATAGATATGTATTAATTTTTTTAGCTATTAAACACTCTCTTGTTATATGTCTGGAATTCATCCATGCTTGGGGTTTGATGTGTTTGGCATGGTTAGGTGTAGGGGTGATCTCCGATCCACTAGGACTTGAGTTACTCGTCACAACTAGGACCTAGTTTAGGTCATGACAAAGAGGATATGTAACACCCTGATTTTCTAAACCAGAATGCTACACGATGCTCATGACCTTAAAGGACCACAAGCTAACCCATGACTGATATCTATGCCTGTACACTGCATAATATAACATGAAGATGTAGAAACATGTACTGAATGGCCATAAGGTTCAAATCTGAATAAACATCTGATAAGATAATATCTGAAAATGGTATAACAATACCAAAACAAATCTGAAATAACTATCTAACATACTATAGTCTGGAAAACCTTTAAACTGTCGGAATAAGGAGTTGATGGGATATGTCCCTAACTAACTCCATCTAGAAACTGAATTAAAACAACAATTTAAGCAATAATCATATCATCCTCAAATGAAAAGGACTCACTGCAAACTCTGAACACTGGAATGTTACTGCTGATCTGGAGCTCGTGTCTCTGAACCTATGGTATAACATAAGAGAAAGAACCATAGCATAAATACGTCAGTACGTCTAAATTTACTGATTATACGAGTGAGGTAGGCAAAAGGCAAAGGGTTATATGCATAAACAATGTTGATTAATATAAATGTGAGAATACATACATGCTTACAAAACCGTAATTGAACTCGTGGAGATACTGACTACTAAGTCTGAATACTGACAACATGAGTGTACTGATACTGAGATACTGAATAGATGAATGACTATTTTAGATAGTTCAAATTGTGAAGAACTGGTCTAGTTGACTGTGTTTGGCAGTCCTGAAGCTGAATACTGATATCATAAATTCTGATAACTGATATAACTGATACATGAGTTCAGAAAATTGATATAACTGATATAACTATGATGATTGGCCTAACTGATGTAACTGATACTAAGAGACTGTATCTAACAGTATAAGTTCTAATGGAACTATCTAAGTTCCGTTCTACTTAGAGTAACTAAATCTGAGATCAGTCCTATCTAGCGGGTGATCATGAGTCTACTGATAATAAGGATGATTTGACTTAGTCTGAGATTAGTCCTATCTAGTGGGTGATCTTTAAATCTAATGATTCTGATACTTATTAATCATAGTTAAGATCAATCCTAGCTAATGGGTGATCTTGAAGTTTATTTACAATGATAAGCATTGACTGTATCTAACAGTATTGAATCTGTACTACTAAGCTGAGTTGACTGTATTTGAAAGTCCTAAATCTGTAACTAAAATTGTGAAATATGTTCATCTAACCGACATGCCCCAAGCTAAGCTGACTGGGGTCCAATCTCTTCCCTAACTGAAAGGGTGTCAGTACCGCACCAATAGTAAAGACATCTGCAATAGAGTCAGTCCTAATCTAGCGGGTGACTCCTGGGATCAGTCCTATACATATAAATGTACTTACGGGTGACCCCTGAGTATGTCAGTCCTATCTAATGGGTGACATCTCATACCTACGCTTGCAACGTAGTTTTGGAACTTAGGGATTGCTTCTAGGGATCTCAGTCCTATTCTAGCGGGTGAGTTCCCATCCCTAGGCTCACTCGGTGCTGAATTCTACTCCCATCTGAAAGACACTGAACTGAATAACAGGGATGAACTAAATAACTTAACTGAATTGATTTGCTGAACTAATACCGATTAACTGAACTAAAAATAATGCTATTGTTTAGCGGAGCTAAAACTGAGTTTACTGGATTCTGATGATGGATAGAATATAATGAGTTCTGAGGACTGATTAAGAGTACTGAAGTTACTGAGATTTACTGTGAATACTGAGGTTACTGAGCACTGAGATTACTGAGAATACTAAACTACTAAGTTTACCTGAGTCACATGACTTACTGAATTCTATAGATCATGGCTTGACTAAGAGTATCCTGAAAAAACATGACATGGCTCTAGGCACACAGCTATATTGTTCGGGTACAAGCACCCCCAGGACTCGATGGAAGGAAACTGACACACATGATTGACTTGATCATAAGATTGGAGTCCACAATTCACATTTTCATAAATAGAGGATATTATACATCATGTAGTTCCTCAATATATTAAGCATGGTAGGGAGTGCATAGCTATATTTCATGTGCATATTGTATATCTCCATTATCATACATGCTTTATACCACAACAATAACAACACATAAATATCATGGAAATCCATATTGAAGTGTATAGCTAACATGGACTTGTCATTTAGATATCATGGAATCATGTAAATATTAACTTTTAGCATCCTAGGCATTTTATCAAACACCTTGCATGCATTCTTTAAGGCATAGGTGGATTTCATACTTGCATCATATCAAACCACCCAAAGTTCGTGTTTATCAACTAACAACCACATATATTCCATGAAAACACCTTTAGATATCATCTAGAAACCTAAACAACAATTATCAACAAGTACATCCTTATATCACCACAAAAGCTTACAAAATAACATTTAAAAGCATGATTCTTAAGCTCTATGAATGGATTGGATCCATAGATGAACACTACGCATACCTTAAAGCTTAATCTTGAAAGAGATCTAATGTTTCTAAAGGTTCCTGAAGAAATCCTTAGGATTTCCCTTGATTTTTCTTAACTAGGGTTTAACCCCTTTGGGAAAGAATGTTCTTGTTCCTGAGGATATGATCTTGAGAGAAAACCCTAATCTTGTGGTTGAAAGCGTAAGAGAGGGTTTTTGAGATGCTTAACTGGAGAAAAATAGGAAAAATTATGCCTCTTTAGGGTTATAAGTCATGGGAAGTGAAGAAAAAATACCAAAATACCCTTATGAAATAAATTCCTAGTTGCTAAAAATAATAGCTGACGACATTTGTGACAGGGCATCAAAAATGTGGTAAGCTACCACGAATGTCATCACTTAGGAGCTGGTTTCT
>NW_025830954.1:8916-88245 GCF_002878395.1 Capsicum annuum | reverse complement strand
TATGGGGTTCATTTGTTTTGTTCGTGCATAAGAAGGATGGTTTCCTTTGGATGTGTATTGATTATAAACAGTTAAATAAGGTTATGTAAAGAATAAGTACCCTCTACCAAGGATAGATGATTTGTTTGATTAGCTTTAGGGTGCTAAAATTTTCTCTAAGATCGATCTTTGGTTCGAGTATCATCATTTGTTCGTTATTGTATACATAGATGCTATCTTGGTGTACTCTAAGAGTGAGCTGAATCATGTCGATCACCTTCGTATTGTGTTATAGAACTTGAAAGATCAACAGTTATATGCCAAATTTTTGAATTGTGAGTTCTAGTTAAATATTGTGACTTCTCTGAGTCACATTATGTCTAGTGAAGGGAGCATGGTGGATCCACAGAAAGTAGCGGTGGTTAAGAAGTTGACTAGACCCACAACTCCAACCAATATTTGGATCTTCTTGGGTTTAGCCAATTATTACAGAAGGTTTGTGGAAAGTTTGAGAAAATAATGGATTTATGGTTTATTGCAATGTAACCACTGTAGGACTTGGTTATGTGTTGATGCAGCATGGTAAGGGTAGTGGCCTATGCTTCTACATGATTGAAATTTCATGAGAAGAATTATCCGACTTATGACTTAGAGTTGTTGTCTGTGGTGTTCTTATTTAAGATTTGCCATCACTATTTGGAAGGAGTCTATGTAGACATCTTTTTCGATCATAAAAGCCTACAATATGTATTCATACATAAAGACCTTAATCTTATGAAAAGGAGGTGGCTTGAGTTGGTGAATGACTATGACATGAGTCTATACTACCACCCAGGTAAAGCTAATGAGGTTGTTGATACTCTTAGTAAGTTATCCATGGGGAATCTAGATCATATGGATAAGGATAAGCAGGAGTTGGTGAAAGATATTCACCATTTGGATAACCTTAAAGTTCGTCTCTTAGACTCTGAAGATAGTGGTGTGTTTGTGAAAGAGGTGGCGAAGTCATCTTTTGTTGCTGAAATAAAGGAGAAACAGGTACTGGATCATTTCTTAATGAGATTAAGGGAGATGTGGGATGGTAAAAGGTTGTATCTCTTGAGATTGGTGGAGATAGTATCTTGAGGTACCAAGATAGATTATGTGTTCCTGACATAGATTGGTTGCTAGAGAGGATCTTAGCCTAGGCTCATGAGTCATGGTATACAGTTTATCCTAGTTCAATGAAAATGTATTTCTATCTTTAGGAAAATTATTGGTGGAATAATATAAAAGGGGATGTAGTCGGTTTTGTGGCTAAATGCATGGTGTGTCAACAAGTGAAGGTTGAGCACTAGAGGCCCGGTGGGTTGACTCAAGCAATTGAGTTTCCTATATGGAAGTGAGAAGTGATTTATATGGACTTTCTTACCGGTCTTCCTCGGTCTCGAAATTAGTTTGTTTGATATGGGTCATTATGGATAGAACGACTAAGTCTGCTCATTTCTTTCAAGTGAAAACTAACTTTTCGACAGAAGAATATGCAAAGTTGTTCCTCCAAGAGATTGTGAAGTTGAATGGGGAGCTTATTGCTATCATATCACATTGTGGTACTTAGTTCTCATCACACTTTTGGCATTTGTTTTAAAGAGGTTTTGGAACTAAGGTGAACCTTAGTATTGCTTTCGACCCGCAGTCAGATGAGCAAGTGGAAAGATCTATTAAGATATTGGAAAATATGCTTAGAGCTTGTGTGACTGACTATAGTGGTAGTTGGGCTGATCATTTGCCTATTATAGATTTTGCGCATAATAATAGCTACCATTCTAGTATTGGGATAGCTTCATTTGAGGCTTTGTATGGTAGGAAATATCGTTCTCCTATTGGGTGGTTTGAAGTTAGTAAGGATGGATTATTTTTTCCCTAACTTGGTTCACCAAGCCATGGAGAAGGTGAAGGAGATTTTGGATAGGCTTAAGACCTTCCAAAGTCGCCAAAAGTCCTATTCGGATGTGAGGTGTAGGGAATTCGAGTTTGAGGTTGGTGATTTGGTCTTCTTGAAGGTGTCTCCCATGAAGGGAGCAATGCGGTTTGGGAAGAAGTGAAAGCTCAGTCTCCCATATGCCAGGCCGTACTTGGTTTTGAAGAGGGTTGGTAATGTTTCATATGAGTTGGAGTTTCCTCCTAGTTTGAGCTTTATTCATTCGGTGTTCCATGTTTTAATGTTGAGAAAGTGTGGGGGTAATCCTTCGACAGTTGTTCCTTCGGAGAAGATAGGTATTTCAGATTTCTTATTTTATAAGAAAATCCTGGTTAAAATACTAGATCAGTAATTTTGTCGATTGCGAACAAAGGACATAGCTTCAGTAAAGGTTCTATGGAGGAACCAAAAAGTTGAAGAAGCTACTTGGGAAGCTGAAGAGGACATAAATACCAAATACCCATTCCTTTTTTCTACTTCGGATAATCATGCTTAAGGTATGTTTCATTTATAACATCTTTGTTTTCTGAATTTATTAAGGGAAAAGGTGATTTCCTTAGTATCTTTGTTTTCTGTCTTTGTTAAAGGTAAGAGTAGAGGTATCTGTAGTCAAATCGTGCTAATAAATGCCTTGTCCTATCATTCAAAGAAGAATGATCCAAGTGGGGGAGAATTGAAACACCACGGATTTTTGGCCCTTGAAAATTTCTTGAGCTTTGAGCTCGCTGCCTTGGTAATGACCCACCCTACAAGTCATAGGGTGTCGTTATGGGTACTAGGGACCAAGTGGTAAGGTATCCAGTAAATTTGGCCTAAGACACTGTCTTCATTACGTGTAACGCCCCAAAAATACACCCTGGACGTCACAAGATACTTACAACAACAACAACAACAACAAACCCAAGGTATTCCCATAGCGTGGGGTCTAGGGAGGGTAAGATGTACGCAGTCCATACTGCTACCTCCGAAGAAGTAGAGAGGTTGTTTACGATAGACCCCCATCTTAAGATAAAGGATAATAAACAAGGGGATGGATAACATAATCGAAACAATGAATAAGAAATAATAGAATAAAATCACAGAAATATGAAATACGGGAAATAAGAGCAACAAAGAATAACAAAATAGGAACTAAGCAATAGAAAACAGGACACGGTACTTACGGTCCCAAAAGACCACAAGCTAACCCATAAACTGGTACCTCTATGAGCACTGAATAATAATAACAAAATACATATGTGCAGAATAACTGAATACACCTTAAGGTTTTAAATCCGAAAGTAATACAACTGATAACACAAAAGTCTGAAACATATGCAAAAATATTGGAAAAATCTGACTAAAAACACCAACAGCTGACTAACTGTCTAAAATGTCTGAAAGCCTCTAAAATTGTCCAAAAGAGAATTGATGGGACAGGCCCCAACTAACTCCAACTATCTAACTGAAATAAAACACTGAAATGAACTGAAAAAATAACCATGTCCTCGATAGATGAGGACTCACCACATAACGCAAGAAATGAGTATGCGATCAGTACTTTTAATGTAATGGTATATGAGATGAGGTTAGGTTGAATGCATAGGCTAATGGTACATATAAATAGTAATAATAGATATGTGTGGAAATACTGAAATTTGACTGAACAAGACTAATAACTAACTAGCTAAATAGCACTGATGTAAAGATACATGAAAACTATAAAACCTGAGTATGCATGACCAAGCATGTTATATGTTTCTGAAATAGTCTATAAACTAAAATAATAAAATCTGATAATGGAATAACTGATAGTTGTATGCCATGGTTAAGCAAAACAAAACTTAGTTTTTAACTGAATTCTAAAACTGAAATTGTGGAAGGTATCATATAATCGATATGCCCCAAAGCTGAGCTGATTGGGTCCAACCTATGACCACAGTTGGAAGGGTGCTAGTATCGGGTCACAGACTAACAATGGTTGTGGAGTTAGTCCAAATATGGAGGGTGACCCTTGAGATCAGTCCTAAATTGGTGGGTGATCCTTGAGAGTGTCAGTCCTAAACGGGTAGGTGACATATCATAACCTACGTGGGCTACATAGTTCAGGAACTTAGGGATTGCTTCTAAGGACCCAGTCCTAACTGACGAGTGAGCCCTCGTCCCTAGGTTCGTTCGGTGCTGAATCCTACTCCCAACTGAACTGACTTGGATTACTGAATTGATCTATGTGTGACATACATGATAACTGACTGATCTAATAATTCTTATGCATATCGGAAACCATTCTAAAAATGTTGAGACTAAGTAAACAGCTAAATTTTGAGTATTCATAGCCCCCGGGACTCTATAGCAATAATAATAGGGACGTACTAAAGCTTGAAATCATAACAATAGCATTATTCAAATCTCATCAGTTAGGCATTTCATCAAACGCATTACATTAAGACTTTAACATGAGGATAATTTTAAAAATGATGATATAGCACAATCACATGAAAAAATCATAAACTGAGGATTTATTCTGAATTCTCATGAACACGATATGGAAACCACAATATTTAAAACATACTCTAATGCATTCCACTTGAAACCACTTATAATCTTAACTTGAAATTTAAATGGCAATAAATTCATGGACTTAAGCATGGGAATAAGGGAAACATATGGGAATAGCATAATTGCAATACTAAAACCATTTTTAGGGAGTTAACAATGAAATTTCCATCAATCAAATGTGTAAGGAAAACTTCCATCGAAATACACTTGTAAACGTGATGTATAATCTAGATTCATAAAAGCTTTATGGAGATAATTGATAGTAACATGTAAAGCCCATAATTTAAATCTTAAAAATGGAATCTTAGACTCCATGGGTGAAAAGGGTCCATGGATGAACATCACACATACCTTAACGACAGAACTCTAGAAGGATTCTAGGATTGGAAACTTGAATTCCTTGATTTCTTATGAAAAGGGCTTGAATCTGGTTGTTGGGAATAAAAGTGTGCTTTTGAGTTGCTTACTAATTGTTTAGGGTTAAGATAGGGGAGTTTATGCGTCTAATACTTCATAAAAACACTTTGAAGCGATTAGGGACGGTTAGGGGTGTGAAATGACTTCAACACCCTTAATCTAAGTCAAAAAAAAAGTGTTTTTTTGCACTTGGAAATGGCTTAGGTGGCACCCAGTAAATTTCCCAAGCCAAGTTGGGCGATGCCTAACCAATCGCACACCCACTCCAGTAGCCTAGGCGATGCATACCCCTTTGCATGGCCATAACTTTTCGCTCGGGTATCGAATTAAGGCAAAATTGGTATCCTTGGAAAGCTAATTCGATTATCTACAATTTGGTGGGTATTAATCTGAAATATCCCATATACATAATAAGTTATACATATTCAAATTAGACCCTTGTAGAATCAAATACCAAACTTTGGACGAATCAAATGCTCTTAGCTCAACTTTGTTCCAAGTGATTCATATGAACATTTTTCACATCAAAAGCATTCCACACACTAGGATAAATATCATGACATATGTATTAACATACAAATCATAGGATTAAAGTTCACACAGGTAGGAACGACGGTTTGATTTCTAGCGTGAAAATATGGGGTGTTACATTATCTCCCCCTTGGAATCATTCGTCCTCAAATGATACTGGTTAGGCTGAGAATATTGAATTTTGGAAATTGAGATCACATATTGAACATGCATGACTGGGAACATGATTACGTGACTGAGTCTGAAACATGCTACATGAACTAAACTGCTTTTGTGAAATCCATGCAATGACATGAGAGTAGTTATAAGGCTGAGATAGAAATGTGAGAGTCCACTATGAGTACCCATTAATTCAAGTTGGATATTGTTTTGTGGAGAAAATTTAAGAGGTTTAGGACATGGAAATTTAGGGTATTACAACATCTCCTTCTTGGGATATTTTACCCCCCCCCCCCTCCCCGAATGATACTGACTTAGTTGGAATACTGAGGAAAGATTAAGATGATGCACGGGGTACTTACGGGCTGAATCATGATTGAATATTTGGATTCAAAAACTGAGGCCTGGGGAATAGAGTATCAATGATATGAATTTATCAAAGAGATTAAATCTGAGGATATACATGACATAATCTGAATTTTGCTGATCATTAGGAGTGTAGCATGAGTCATATGAACTGAACATACTATAATACATGAATACATGAGTCATGAGCTGCATGAACTGAGTTTGGAGTTCATAAATTCATGGAATATGATTTGGACTGTTGGGTGAACTAGAACTCCTTATACTAGGAATTAGAAGCATACTTGATTTTCTATAAAGTGCACGAATACGAGCCATGATCATAGGACTTACAAGTAAGCCATGAGTAGATATTGTGATGACTAAAAACCCTTGCACTGAGATAAGAATTGGTCGGTCATTTTCCTTCCCTACTAATGTTCTACAATACACTGGCATTCCTACTAGAATCTGAGAGCCCGACTTAGTTACTTGTTCTATCATCTCCCCCTTAGCTTAAAACCAACATTCTAAGTCTGGGAACTACTTAATCAACATCTCTAAACTAAACTGCCACCACTTTACTCTAGAATTTGGGGTATAAGACTGCGCATAACTGGTAAACTCACCCTGAATGACTATGCCCGATAATGAAAAACTTATTGTTAGTAATTTCTTCTGAGATACAATGCTTAGCCCTCTATAGCCCCAATAATCATCATGTAAGAACCTTAAATTGTCCAACTTAGAATTTTCAACTCCTTTTTCTATTAGCTCAACCTTCAAAGATTCAAACTTAGAATCTAACACATAACATGGATATCCCCAAATGTTTACTAACCATACTACTTTCATCATATCCTACAAATATCACATCCGCAATATATGTTTGGAATAAACAAACCTAAATTCTTGCATACACTGCTTCAAGCCTATTGATTCACCTTTCATACAACTAGCCCCATGAAATACAATCTGCTAGAATTAAGATAACACTATCCTAACTCCACTACTAGTGCCAAACTCCTAGTTTTATGCTTCTAATTCAAGATCATATGCTATCAAAGGATTCTGAGAAGGAATCTAAAAATATGTCTGAATACTAAGCACTGAGGTACTACCCCTTTATTCAATAATTGATTCATTGGGAAACTGAAACTAAATGACTCTATTTCTGAAATCAACTGAAGTGGTTTGTTGGGATACCATAATTGGCAAATTTTTGTATACCCTCCTGGGTATGATAAATTTACCAACTAAGGTAGACACTGAGAAGGGCTCTGTTAATGGTTTGGGTCAAACGTTGAAGTCGACAGCTATATGGGGGCTTATAAGAGAAAATGAAGCACAAGGTGTAATAAAACATACACAAGAATATGAAAGGCTTGTAGCGTACCTGTAATTGAATTAGGAGAACTTTTATGATTATGTCGGGACTGGAGTACATAAATTCTATCCTGACGTTAACTACTGGTGGCACTGAAAGTAGCTCCCTGCTGAGTCGGGCGACCTACTGGAGCTGATGACTAACTGGACTGGTCTTGTTGGTGCAAATATCTTCCCCTCTGAGTGACTACTCGATATTCCCATAACCTGTGTCCTAGCTTACCATTCTCAAAACACACATCACTACTAGCTCTATACTCACCCTGATGATTTCTACCACATTTGTAGCAAAGCGGATTGGTACGATTGTTTTTCACACTAACCTGGGTCTTGGAGCCTGGTGCCCTATCCCAAATGACATTCCTGAACCTTGGTACTGGTGCACCAGTTGAAGAAGGAGTTGGGGCTGCAAACTTCTGACGAAAGTGAGAACGGTTACCACCCTCTGACCTTGGCTTAGATATACTTATTCTAGCCCTCTTATTCTTTCTCTCTTTCTTCCTACATTGCCCTCTCTCACTCTGTTGAGTTTGAACCAAAAGCCTAGATAGGACACTGCTAAGGTAAAGAAAGAAGCTCTGAATTCGGTGAGAGATATGCTCATTCAGGGGACCTTCCTGAACAGGCAAGGGTACGGCCTGATTCCAGTTTCTTTTCCATTGTTCTTTCTAGGAGGCATGGACAGTAATGAAATTTAGGATGAATTAGAAAGAGAGTTTAAATAGAGCTTATGCTCTTTTGCAAGACATGAATATCTAAAGAAGGAAAACTTACCTAAAATATTTTGTAGCCTCTTGTCCATAAGTGTGGCGCGATTCACACCTATGCACAAGACTCTACTCAACACGACTTTTAGACTTCCTAGGATACTTTAAAACCTGGCTCTGATAGCCCCAGAAATATACCCTGGACTCCACAGGGTACTTACGATCCTAAAAGACCATAAACTAACCCATGAACTGATACCTGCTATGAGAACTAAATTATAATAACAAAATACACATGTGTAGAATAACTGAATACACCTTAAGGTTTTAAATTTGAAAGTAATACAGCTGATAACCCAAAAGTCTGAAACATATGCAAAAATAATGTAAAAATCTGACTGAAAAGACCAACAACTGACTGACTGTCTCAAATAACTAAAAGCCTCTAAAACTGTCTGGAAGAGAGTTGATGGTACAAGCCCCAACTAACTCTGATTATCTAACTGAAATAAAATACTAAAATAAACTAAAATAATAACCATGTCCCCAATAGATGAGGACTCACCACTATTAATGCTACTGATGCGCTAGAATGTCTAAGTACGATTGAGAACCTAAGCACCCGAACCTATGATCTTAAATGTCATAGTGCAAGAAATGAGTATGCGATCAGTACATTGAATGTAATTGTATATGAGATGAGCTTAGTATGAAGGCATGGGCTAACTGTGCATGAATAAAATCATAAATTGAGGATTCATTTTGAATTCTCATGAACACGATATGGAAAGCATAATATTTAAAACATACTATAATGCATTCCACTTTAAACTAATTATAATATTAACTTGAAATTTAAATGGCAAAAAACTCATGGACTTAAGCATGGGAATGAGTAAAACATGTGGAAATAGCATAATTGAGATCTAAAACCATATTTAGGGAGTTAACAACAAAATTTCCATCAATCAAATGTGTAAGGGAAACTTTCATCGAAATACACTTGTAAACATGATGTATAATCTAGATTAATAAAAGCTTCATGGAGATAATTCATAGTAACATATAAAAAACATAATTTAAATCTTAAATATAGATTCTTGGACTCCATGGTTGAAAAGGTCCCATGGATAAACATCACACACACCTTAACGATGGATTTCTGGGAGGATTCTTGGATTGGAAACTTAAATTCCTTGATTTCTTGTAAAAAGGGCTTGAATCTTGTTCTTGAGAATGAAAGAGTGCTTTTGAGTTACTTACTGATTGTTTAGGGTTAAGAGAGGGGAGTTATAATGCCCCGAGTCTGCACCCCAGATGCTACACGGTGCTTACGACCCCGAAGAACCACAAGCTAACCATGACTGATATCTGCTGTGAGAACTAAATAATAATACTAAAATAAATACAGAATTAGGATGAATTTCCATAAGGTTCAAAATCTAAATACTGATAAATAATAACATCTCGTAAAAATATCTGAAAACTAAACACTTTCTAAACTGGTCTAGTCTGAAAGCCTCTAGCTGAATGATCTGAATATGGAGTTGATGGGAAAAGCCCCCAACTAAATCCAACTAATACAATAGTGAAACTACTGAATTGCTAAAATAAAAGCATATCCTCAATAGATAAGGACTCACTACTAAATCTGTGACTGCTGACTGGATCTATCTAAGCACGGTCGGGAACCTGAGTATACTAACCTATGATATAAGACATCATAGTACAAAAAAAGAGTATGCGCTAGTACGTGAAATGTACTGGTATTCTTGATGAGGTAAGGCTGAATACTAGGGTTCAAATGCATGAACAGTAACTGATTTAATGATATAGAGTAACTGGGTATGAGAGTACATGGATAACTGAAACTGCTGTAAATACTAAGTATGTAATACTGTGCACATACATATATATACTATATCTGAGCTTTTCTAAAGCTAAGTAATAAGTTCTGATAAGTGTGTAACTGATATCTGAAGTTACTGATAACTGAATTACTGATACTGAGTGATTATATGTGACAGTCCTAATTCTGTAGAACTGAACTGAATTCTAAACTGAGACTGAAACTAAGACTGTGGGAGGTAATCAACTAATCGATATGCCCTAAATCTGAGCTGATAGGGGTCCAACCTGTAACCCTAGTTGGAAGGGTACTAATACTGTGCCACGGGTACTAACACTGGAAAACCAAGATGCCAAGCCTAACTGATAGGTGACACCTGGGCGGAGCCAAGCCTAATCTAACGAGTGACCCCAGGGAGGTAGTCAAGCCTAGTCTGATGGGTGACTCCTCATCCTGTGCTGGCTACACAGTTCTGGAGTACAGGGACTACTACTAACGACTCTACCTCTCTTATGGGTAAGCCGTCATCCCTGCACTCACTCGGTGCTAAATCCTACTTCTAACTAAAAGACACTGAACATAGTATATGAAATTGGACTGGACTGATACTAAGTTTTCTGAGTTTTCCTAAGTTCTATAACTGACTAAGTTCTACTGAGTTCTGTAGCTGACTAAATTCTATTGATCATGGCATAACTGATACTATTCTATAACTAACACTGGCTCTAGGTAAACAGCTAGATTGTCGGGTATTAAATACCCTCAGGAGTCGATAGCGTGAAAAGTAAAACATAACGTGGTCAGAAAGGTAAAACAATACTTGTTAGCTAACAATGCACTCATTTAGATATTTTGTCAAACACTTGATATACATGAACTTGTGCATGAATGGGATCACATAATAACATGTCATGCTTTCACTAGTCAAATCACATAAGCATTGCATCAAACACTTGTAGAGCATAAGATTGTACATATACTAGCATGTCATGATTTCACCCTTTAATTCACATGGACATTCTATCAATATTTGGGGAACATAACTTAATGCACATAATCATGGTTAACATATAAACATTGCAACTACAATGCCAAATCTTGAAAATTCATGGCTTATAACATGAGAATTACACAATTCAAGGTACATGCTATTTTAATTTCATTGTATCTATAATTTATCATGGATTAAAACTCAATTAATGTCATGAACATGAATTCAATCTAATTCAAACATGTAAATCATAAATCTGAGATATTGTATGTTTAAAAAGGGTTCTTGGACTTCATGGGTGAAAGGAACCTGAAAAGAAGAGTTCTTGAAGGTTCTTGGAGGATTTCTTGAGGATTGACCTTGATTCTCAAAGTTAGGATTTTTTCCTCTTAAGAGAAAATGTTTTAAATCTTGAGAAAAGTAAGTGAATAATGAGATATAAGGTTATTTAGGGTATAAATCTCGTGTTTAGGATGATTAGGAGTTTTTAGAATTGACTAAAATTCCCCTGAAATTAAATAACAGAAGTTGGAAATCTCAATTTTTCACACTAGTGTAACGCACTACAATCACATCGGCTCACTGGAAAGTGGACAGCTGGGAACTGGGCTGATGGCGTGATGCGATGCCATCGTGATGCATCACAAGATGGGAAACTGGGCCTTGGCGCGATGCACCATTATCGTGGAGCAACACTAGAAATGTGACAATTGGGAAATTAGCTGGTGGTGCAATGCGGTGGTATTGCGTTGCTCACTGAAAAATGACAATTTCCATTTGGACTGCCTCCGCGATGCACTAAAGTACCAGGTGGTACACTATTTCATAAAAATAACTGTAACTTTTTGGCCGAGTATCGAATTTGGGCAAATTTTATATCGTTGGAAAGCTGACTGAATTTCCTATGCATTGGTGAGCTGTAAACTAAAAAATATATAGTATTTAAAAAAATTTACATTAGATAACTTATGTACTGAGAGTTAATTTTATCTAGGGAAATACAAGGTATTACAATATCTCCCCTTTGGAAACATTCATCCTCGAATGAGACTGATTAAGCTGAGGAACACTGATAGACTGAGTTTACACACTGAACATGCATATCTTATGCATGGAATACATGACTGAAGCTACTGATAAGCTGAGTTTCGTACTGAACATGCATATTTGATGAATGAGTACATAAATGAACTGATTCATAAATGCATGGCTATCGTGAAGATAATATGGAACGGTAAAGAATGCCAAGTTTATAACTATAACTGGACATGGAACCGAGTAAAGCTAAGGAACATTGTTTCCTCAAGCTAAAAAGACTAATGAACCTGAGATCATTTATTGAACATGTATGAGCGGGAACATAAGAACATAACTGAGTCTGAAACATGGTATATAAACTGATTATCATGAACTAAATTGATTCCTTAAATACATGCCATGCCATAGGAATGGTCATATAGTTGAGATTGGAATAAGAGAATCAACTTATGAGTACCCATTACTTCAAACTGGATCTTGTTATGTGAAGAGAAACTGGAAGGTTTAGGACATGAAAGCTAAGGGGTTATAGTGCACCTCCCCATGTCCCCTAAAGAATGTTGACTGGGCTGAGATACTAAGAAAAAACTGAGATGATACAGGGCACCTATGAACTAAATCGTGACTAAATATTTGGGATCTAAAATTGAGGCATGATACATAAAATGGGATGAATTCGTAACTACTAGGTTGATCCATCTTGGAATGGGCATATTCGTGAGTCTCAAATAGGGTGACTGGGCGGAAAGTTGGGAAACCATACGAACTTGCCTACCTGACTGCTAAACTAAATTCTTGGCTTTATGGACTAACTCATACTGAAAACTTATACTCAACTGGAACATTTCTTGACACTCTTTCTATAAAGTTCTACTGACTTTAGGGAGCAAGAAAATCTTGGCATGGTTTGAATAAGAAATCTGAATGACTCTACCTACTGAGGTCTGAGATGGACAAAATTCTCCCACTATGTTCAATCCTACTCAAATCTCCGAAATGCATTTACCCACTTATACATCAATATGATATTCAAGCCTATCTTCATATCGTGTAAAACTAGCATGTAACAATCTTTTCTTATCATGAAATATTTACTCTCTCCCTTTTAAGCAATTGCTCATCACTATATCATTTTATAAGAAAAGTCCACAGAAGGTTAAAACATGAGGACCTGAAGTATGAATGGACACTATACTGAACTTGACACTTAACTAAGGCTTGAGAAATAGAACATCAACATCCTGGACTTTATCAAGAGATCTAAACTGAGGATATACATGACATAAATTTGAATTTAGCTAATCATTAGAAGTATAGCACAAGTCACGGGAACTGAGCTTACTGTAAAGACTGAGTACATGAGTCATGAGTTGCATGACTTAAGTTTGGAGTTTATGTATTCATGGAACATAATTCGTAACACTGAGTGAACTGAAACTGTTCATACTAGGAACTATAAGCGTACATGATTATTTATAATATGCACAAATAGGAGCTATGATCATAGAGTTGACATGTAAGGCATGAGTAGATATCATGTCAGCTGAAGTGCAAAACTTTGCACTGAGGTAAGGACGGGTTGGGCATCAACCTCTCCCACTGCTTCTCCATACATAATGACATTACTACTAAAATCTGAAAGTCTAACTTGGTTACTTGTGCTACCATCTCCCCCTTAGCTTAAAGCCATTATTCTAAGTCTGTGAACCCTTTAATAAATTCTAAATTGAACTGAAACCACTTTACCCTGGAGCCCGAGATATAACAATACTCATAAACACTAAACTCGTTCTAAAGGACTACTCCTGATAATGTAAGGTCCACTACTAGTACTTCCTTCTGATATATGATTCTTTGCTTTCTATTGCCCCAACAATGATTATATTGCAACCTCAACACTGACTAACTCAGAATTCTCAACTCTTTTTTCTACTATTTCAATCTAGAGATTCAAACTTAAATCAACTGAAACTAAGGTACTACCCATTTATTCAAAGATTGGTCCATCAGGAAACTAAAATGGAATGACTCCATTACTGAAATTAACTGAAGGAATTTTCTGAAATACTATAACCGAGTAATTTTTACATACTCATCTGGATGGAATAGATTTACCTACTGGGTAGGCACTAAGAAAGGTTCTGTTAATATTTTTAGTCTGACTTAAAGTTGAAAGGTTCTGTTAATATTTCTAGTCTGACTTAAAGTTGACTGTTATACAAAGAGTTACATAAGACAAAGAAGCTCCTGGATCTAATAAGGCATGAATATGTAAATGAAAAATATGTAACATACCAGTGACCACGTCAGGAGAAATTTCTTGATCTTATCTGGACTAAAGTGTATAAAGCCTGTTTGTACATTGCTCATTGCGGCACTGTAAGTGTTACCCTACTGATTTAGGCGACCAAACTAAGCTGAAGGATGGTAGTACTGACCTTATGAACCTGACTGAGGTCAATCTTTGACTCTATGGCCTGGCTTGCCACACCCAAAACAAACATAACTGGTATCTTTACATACTCTCTTATGGTTCTTACCATATTCTTTGTAAAGCGGATTAGTACAAACACCCTTCCTACTACCTTATGACTTAGAGCCTGGTGATCCATCTCGACTGGCATTCTTAGACTTAGGCATTGGCACTCTGACTGAAGGTGGAACTAGGGATGAGAATCTTTAAAGGAATTAAGAGTGGATACTACCCCCTGATCTTGCCTTAAAACCACTTGTTCTGACTCTCTTATTCTTTATATCTTTCTTAACCTGATCGAGGAACTCCTGTGGATTCTTTTCTGACTTACATCTTGAAAATAGGGGAGAATTCATTTGGGTGAAGTCCCAAATCTTTACTGCAGTAGTATTGGCCACTGGGTTAGCCTAAACAGTAGTTGGTCGTTCATTCTGTACTGTGACAAAATTGGCTAGAGTGGTGAATCTAACTTTGAATTCTGCATGAGAGACGTGTTTATCTAGGGGATTTGCTTGAACAGGATGAGGTGTTGATTGATTTTTGGTTCTTCTTTCATTAGTCTTTTTAGGAGGTTATGTTAGCTAGATGTAAAGGTATGAGTGTAAAGGAATAATATTGGAAACCTCATATTTGTTGACATGAGGGATGGCTTGATGACAAAGTTCTTGTGGGGTACAACAGAATCCCCCATGTACACATATGTATATATGTATCATAGAGTGCAACGGGTATAAGAAAATCCTCGGCCATCTATGATATCTTCGATTTTGTACGGATAATATCTGGGGCCCATTCAGGGGATAACACTAGACCTATATAGCCCGTGGGTTGATTATGATTGTAATGCTTCACAGCCTAGGTTATGGTTTTCTTAAAGTTCATGCTAAGACCTTCTCCCTACCCCTGCATGTGTATATGTATATATATATATATACTTTATATGATATTATGCATTTGATGTTGTACTAGTTTGAACTATTTCCTAGCATTATTTTTTTCCTTTATCCCTGAGTTACATGCTAGAAATCCAATTGCTAACCATCTTCGGACGTTGTATCCCCATACGATGTAGGAACTGGCTATACTTCTACATCTACTACGTAGTGACTTGGATTCAATATCAACTAGCAAGTCATATTGACGTGGTAATCTTTCATACTTAGAAAGACCCTATTTCATAATTATAGTTTCCTTTATATTTTGATTATTCCTTTGGATTTGGTTTTTCTCTATTGTCGGGGGCATGTCTTGACATATTATTGACATTCAGTTTTATAGAGTCTGTGTTGGATTACTATGGTTGTTGGGCGGTGTCTATTGGTTGTTTGGTCGGTCATCGATTGTTGGTTATAGATATGTATTAAAAAATTAGCTATTGTACACTATCTTGTTATATATTTGGAATTCATCCGAGCTTGGGGTGTGATGTGTTTGGTGTGGTTAAGTGCAAGGGGTGATCTCTGGTCCACATGGGAATTGAGATACCCATCATAGCCAAGACCTAGTTTGGTTCGTGATAGTTTTGAAATTAGTTTAACGGGTTTTGGTTATTACTGATTAAATTATTTGTTACATATTTTAAATTGATTATTCATGTTTGAAACCAACATTATTAGGACTAAATTGGTGCATAGATTTAAAGTTGGAATGGGCGACATGGGTTTCCCCAAATTAGATAAATTTTGGCTTGAAATTGGCGTTAACCTCGACCCACTTTATAATCTTGGTTATAAATAAGGATAATTGCATGGTTTAGCTTGTTTTGAACCCATTTCAAATAAGGATAATTGCATGGTTTAGCTTGTTTTGAACTCATTTCTTTGCATTAAAGGATAAATGGATAGGAATATGGTTTTGGATGGTCTTGCTGGCCTTGGTTTCAGATTTAAAAATAGAACTTGGGAGTCTAACTTGGTTATGTGAACTTATTTGTGATAAAAATATATTAGCTTGCAAGCATATTGGTATGATAATATGATGTGGTAAATTTCTTAATTAATGACCATTGGGTTACTAGTTGGATTTATATGAAAATTATTCTTAAAGTGAATTGTGTAGCTCACTGTAAAGGTGTAAGTCTCGGGGGGACGAATATTGGAAACCATGTTTGACAGTATTGGGGTTCTACATGACTGTATGCTTGGTGCACACTTGATATAAATATTTTTGGACAGCTATTGCCTTTGTGGATTTAATTTTTCCTCGATTTTTCCTAGGTCTAGGTGGCTTAACATGCACTGAGGACCTTTCAGCAGGAGAAGCTAAACCCATATAGCCCATGGGTGCCTTTAGGATGGATCAAGCTACACAGTTCAGGCTAATAGCTTAAACTCTCATATGCATGACCCTTTTCCATTTCATGGCATCCTATATATATATATATATATGTGTGTGTGTGTGTGTGTGTGTGTGTGTGTGTGTTCATATGGCTTTGTTTGATTTTGGAAATAGCATTACTTTATCACTTTTCCTGAGTTACATGTCTGTGCTTATCCCATTGACCATCACAGGTCACTACATCATTTCATGATATAAGGTCCAAATAATTTTCTATTGATCATGTGCAATGTTGGGTAGTTGAGAATATCTATTGAGTTATCATGAATTGGTGAGCCTCTATCCTTCTAAAGGCCTTGTCATTTCATTATTCTTTCTTTATTGTCATAGTACTTTTGAATTATTTTGGTCATAGTCAGTGGCATGTCTCAACTTAGATGTTATTCTAGATTTAGAGGCTTTAGTGGACAAGTATAGGTTGGATTGTTGGTTTTGGCTCTTAGAACATTCATTTGACTCGTTTATCTTTTACTACTATCTTAATTGGCTTCTGATTTATTATTATTATTATTATGCTTTTGAGGTTGGTCTAAGGGGGTGGCCTTCGATCCATGGTGGGCTTGAGATACCTGTCATGACTTGGCCCTAGTTTGGATCGTGACAACCTTGGTATTAGAGCACAGTTTAGGCTCGTACGGTATCCATAAAGTCGTGTTGAGTAGGGTCTGTTTATGGGTGTGTAGAGCACATACTTATAATGAGGAGGCTTCAAGGCATTTAGGAATGTTTTTCTTTCTTATGTTTTATTTTTGGATAGAGAGTCTAATGTTATAAAACTTCTCTAACTCTTGGCTTCCTTTCATTTTAGATCATGCCTCCCCAAAGATCTGATGTTCGTAGAAACTTTTTTAGAACCACTATTCCACTTGAGGAGAATGTTGAGGGGGCTCGCCCTATTTATAAAGTGCAGACCCGGTCTAGGGTCCCTGCTCCTGATTGTACTGCTCTATGTGGAGTTCTATCTATCCCTACTAGTCCCCCTCAAGAACCACCAAATAATAGATAATTGAATTTATCTTTTGAAAGATACAAATTTTGCCTTAGTCTGATACCCGAGCAAAAAGTTATGACTATTTTTGTGAGAAACAGTAAGCCTCCATGATAAGCCTGCAGCGTGTTGGTCTCTCCTCCGGAATAAGATGTGCAGTGCATTAGTCTCTCCACCAGAATAAGGAATGTGATATGGAGGTTATTCTCGCACTGTTTCGGCTTTCTAAGGGCCAAGGAGTAATTTGGTCCTTTCCTCTCAACCCCAATCATCTAAAACATGATTTATAACACCAAAAAAGGCATTATTTGCACATCATCCTAAAAAAAACTCACATATAAACCCTCCTCCTTCCCAAGAATAATAATCCAATCATATTCGCTCAATAGCACAAGGACTCAAGCTTCAATTTCAAGATTTCTTCAAGAATCCATTTAATTAAGTTATGTGGCATTTTGAACAAGGTTAATCTTTCATCCTTGTGCCCGAAAGTATGTTTTTAAAGTTGAATTTGCATGTTTTAAGTTAGGATTCATTCCCAAATCCTCATGTGTTGAAAGAATAGCATTATCATGTGATTTAAGGGACTAAAGAGCATAAGGGTTGTACTTATTCTTGTTTTAAACTATAAGTTTGATATTTTGTCTTGAATTTCATGATTTTGATGAGAAAGTGTTATTCTCCTAGGGTTAATGCATCCCCAAGCTTAAATTCATGTATTATACTTATGTATTGAATTGTCCAATATTTTGGGTCCATGTATTTATGAATTTAAATCATGTAAGCATGTTGTTTTCCCATGATTTACATATTCCCATGTTCAAATTCAAGTACTTCAGTGGTTATTGAAATTTACTACCTTTGGGTCTCTAAATTATGATTTTCTATTACCGTTAAAAGTTGTCTTCGTATTTTTGTAATCATTCAGTGCTGGCGAGTTTTAAACACCCGATACCTAGGTGTCTTTACATAATTTCTATTATCAGATAATGAGTCAGTCAGACCAGGGTTTTAATATCATATTTATAATGTCATGTTCATGCAGAGCACTTACAAATACAGTACCATGTCATGTTAAACAACTAATAATACATAAGTCTTTCAGTTGGAAGTAACACTTAGCCCTGAGTCAACGTAGGCATGGAGACTTCCCCGTTATTAGAGGTATAAGTTATTAGTATTAGTCCTTAAGTTACAGACGTATGGCACCACCATAGATTATGAGGGGTCCCCCGTCAGTAGAGGCATAATACCCTCGTCCTTCGGGATATAAGCCTTGTGGATCCACGTCGTCATTTGTGTGTTTGTACCCCTAGAAAGGTACCATCACCCTTCCAACTAAGGTTATAGGTTGGACCTTGATAGCTTAAATTGGGGCATATTGGTTGTAGTTAGCTCCCACAGTCTTGGTTCAGTATTCAGAGTTTGACAGTTTAGGTTTGCATGACCAAGTATACAAATATCAATTATTCAGTTATTTAGATCATGTCAGTACATGTTTTACTTGGTCTTACATTCTCAGTTTTACATATTCATGTTTTTCATGTTCAGTATCCATACATAATCCTTAGTTTAGTTTTACAGCATATACAGTTTTACATGAGATTTACATATAGTATTCATGTTTTACCGTTTCCCATATTCAGTTCTACTTATTCTACAAAATCAAAGATTTAAGAAACTATGTGTTGTGATTCACCAGCTTATTAGATTATGTTTGTTACTCATGTTTTAAGATACTTCAGCTTTCAATTGATTTCAGTCTCTTGGTGAGTATACTTGCACTTAGCATTCATGTTTTAAGATTATGTATCTATTCATTTTTACTTATTGCATTCAACCCCAATTACTCAGTATATTTCATAAGTACTAACCATATATATGTTTGTGCGGCTACATTGTTTCATAATGTAGGTACCATTTGTAGCCCACAAATCATAATCAGATAGTTAGCAGCTTCCATCCAGTAGGTGATGAGTTCTCTTATTTTGGGGACTCTAGTCAGTTGTAGTTCATGTTCTATGTTGTTATTATTCACATATATTGATTAGTGAAAGTTGGAGGCATGTCCCAGCTATCTATAGTCAGTATAGTAGAGGCTTCATAGATAGTCAGTAAGAATCATTACATGTAATTCAAGTTTCTTTCTTTAGTTTTATCATGATGTAAACTTTATCAATATTATACTTATTCAAATTTCCTTATGACCATATTTTTGCTCAACAAATTTAGTTTTTATATAATTTAAATTAGTTGCTCAAGTAGTATGCCAGTTCATGGTTTAGCTTGGGATCACTTTTGGTTTTCAAGTACCGTGTTACGACAGGGGATAGTCTCGGGTCGTGGCAAACTTGGTATCAGAGTGCACAGAGTTCAAGTTTCCTAGGGTGTCTATGAAGCTGTTTCTAGTAGATTCTTGTGGAATGGTACAGACACGTCTGTACTTTTATTTGAGAGGCTATAAGGTATTTAAGAAATATTTCCATTTTTTTATGTCTCAGATTATGCTGTAAAAGTGTTCTCTAATGAGCTTATGTAGATTCTTATGTTACTCCATTCGTTCCAACTCTGCCTTATTCTTGAGGCAAGAGAAATAGCCAAGCTTAATCCTTACAAATAGAGTTTTTTCAGACAGTCCCCACTGGTAGTTACGGGATTGAACGCAGACTCGTAAGTATCCCATTAGTACCTTTATGTTCCAAAGTATAAAATATTTCATTCATAATCATGAAAAATTATGTATTGGGCCAAAGTCAGATGTTCCCTCTGATCCCTTCTCAGAATCTTACAACAGCCTATGACCTAGAGTTAGAAACATAAACCCAAAAGTTTAGCAGTAATAAAGTATGGATATTTATTGTCTAGATTTAGTAGACTTTGTATCCGTAGGGCTAGTTGTATGAAAGGTGAACCAGTAGGCTTGAAACGGTGTATGCAAGAATTTAAGTTTATTGATTTAAAATTTGGTGTGATGGAATGGTGTAATTTAGAGATATTCCCAAGGTGATATGGGATTGTATTAGTGTGTGTGCTTAGATAGTACCCTTGAGTTGCTAACTGTGAATGAGGATAGTTATGTAGTATATGATGTTCTTACAGCTAAGTTATGGGTTATGGTTGTTGATGCCGTATGTTTAGGTGTAATGGTAATTCTCATGGTTTAGAGAAAAATATAAGTTTAGAGATGTGATATTAGTAGGCTATGAAGGAAGTTAGTATAGTTCATTACAAGTTTGGGAATATCCATGTTAAGTGTTAGAATCTAAGTTTGAATCTTGGATGATTGAGCTAATAAGAAGAAGAGTGGAAATTCTAAATGGTGTGAACTAATGGTATGATGATATTCCTAAAAATTCTAAGTTAGTGTTTAAGTTATTATTTGATGACTATTGGGGCTATAGAAAGTTAAGAGTAATATCTCAGAAGAAAGTATTAGCAGTGGGTTTTACATTTTCAAGTGTAGTCTTTCAGGGTGAGTTTATCATTTATGTACATTGTTATATCCGGGCTCTAGAGTAAACTGGTTTTATTTGAGTTTAGAGTTTATAAAAGGATTCTGCGGAGTTAGAATGATGGATTAAATCTAAGGAAGATGATAGAACAAGTAACCAAGTCAGGCTCTCATATTCTAGTAGTGATGCCAGTGTATTGTAGAATAACACTAAGGGAGGAAGATGCCCAACCCATTCGTATCTCAATGCAAATTTTTGTACTTCAGTCATCATGAAATCTACTCATGATTTTATGTCAACTCCATGATCATAGCCCATATTCATGCAATTTTCATAGAATCATGTACATTTCTAGTTCCTAATATGAGGAGTTCTAGTTCACTCTGCAGTACGAATCATATTCCATGAAATTATGAACTCCAAACTTAGATCATGCAGCTCATGACTCATGTACTCATGCTTTATAGTATGCTCAGTTCCCATAACTCATGGTGCACCCTTAATGACCAGTAAAATTCAGATTATGTCATGTATGTACTCAATTTTATCTCTATAATGAATTCATATTGTTGATACTTTATTCCTCAAGCCTCAGTTAAGTGTCCAAGTTATACACAGTATTCTTTCATATTTTAGTTCCTTATGTCCTAACCTTACTAGTGACCTCTCCTTATAAAATGATAGTGATGATGAACGATTGTTTAGATGGGAGAAATTAAACATTTCTTGTTGGGGAAACATTATTGTATGCTTGTTCTATCTAAGGCTATAAGTGTGAAGTAACATTGTGGCCAAGTTTTTGGTATGTGTCATGGTTAGTTAAAAAATTTTATGTGTGTCTTCTTGGGGATAGTGTAAGGAAGTTGTTATTGACAAGAGGTATTAGAGAATATGGTAGAATTCCAAAGTGGGTTGATTGACCAAAAGTTCGTATGTGGATATAATGATAGGCTTGAATATTATGTTGGTATATAAGTGGATGAGTGCATTATGTACTAATGAATTTCTAAGTAAAAGGTTGAATATAGCTGTTGAAGTGGTAAGAGGAATGATTCTTGAGATAAAAGATGTGAAACATGCATAGTATTGAATTCATGGTTTATACTAGTAGTATGGTGTTATGTGTTGTACCTTGTGATTTCAAGTTAGCCTTGAACATGACAAGAGTATGTATTTCAACTTAAACTTTGGCTAGAGTAGTTATATGTACCCATGTAAGGATTATAAGTTGAATCAAATCAGCATAGTATTCAAAAGGACAAGTATGGTTAAGGGAGTATTTGATAAGTATGGCTAAGCTTGAAAGTTAGCAGTTGTATTAACTAAGGCCTATTAAGTTTTATAGTCCTATGTTCCATGTTATAGAGTTATAGACATATTGAGATTCCTTATTCGAATATTTAATTCAAATCATGTCCAAAATTCTTTACTCCCAAATATTATTAGAACTTTTTTAGAAAGATATTGAAGAAATACTCTAGTTAAGTATAACTTTTCAGTATAATTCAGCTTGTATAGCCAGCAAATCAGATTAGCAATTAGACAAACAAGTTCCTATAATTTTCATCTTTCAATTTGGTCTTACTATCCGAAGTTTCATGAATATGTCTATTCCATGAGGTAATTTGTTCACATACAAGTAAGTTGCGAATTCAGTTCAGTTCATGCATCATATTTCAGATTCCATTGTTTAGCCATGATTCAATTCATAAATGTTTCTTTATCTTGAGCCAGGGGTCTATCGGAAATAGCCTTTCTACTTCTTCGGAGGTAGCGGTATGGACTGCGTAAATTCTACCTGCCCCAAACCCCACTTTATGGGAATACGCTGGGTTTGTTGTTGTTGTTGTTGTCAATTCATAAATGTTTAGTGAATGACCTCAGTTTTTTTATTATTCTAGATCAGACATTTTGATACCCATGTATGACCTTGGTCTCGTTATCTCATGATTTATGGTTACATAATGTACTTGTTGATGCCATAAAGCCCATTTCTTTTGGTTTCTACATGTGTTTTGTTCAGGGACAATCCCTAATGAGAAGTTACATACCTTATTCAATCCTTAGTAACTCTTGGAATTGTATTGCAACAGTTATCACTTCTCAGTTCTATATGTATGATTATATCATGAACATTTCAAGTGAGTTCTAAACTCTCAGCATGAATCAGCTCCTTACAGTCAAAGAGTCAAGTCAGCCTAGAAATTAGTTTCATGATAGAATTTAAAATATTTTATCTAAGCTACATTCTTCATTAGCAGACATTTCATATATACATTAGTCCATACTTTTAAGACTTCAATAAGTTCTTATCCATCATTCGAGGACGAATGATTCCAAGAGAGAGATAATGTAACACCCTGCATTTTTGGGCTAGACATTGAACCATCGTTCCTATATGTGTAAACTCTAATCCCATGATTTATATTTGAATACATATTTCATGACCTTTATCCTAGTGTGTTAAGTGCTTATAAGGTGAAAAATGATCAGAGAAATCACTTAGTGCAAAGTTGAGAGCATTCGATTCGGACAAGTTTTGGTATTTGATTCTACAAGGATAAACTTTGAACGTTTACAACTTATAAAATATGTGGAGTTTTTCATCTCAAGACCCAACAAATGATATATAATTGAATTATCTTTTCAACGATACCAATTTTATCTTAATTCGATACCCGAGCAAAATGTTATGACTATTTTTGTGAGAAATAATAAGCCTCCACGATAAGCCCGCGGTGCGTTGGTCTATCCACCGAAATAATGTATGCGGTGTGTTGGTCTCTCCACCGAAATAAGGGACGTGATACGAAGGTTATTCCCGCACTGTTTTGGCTTCCTAAGGGCCAAGGGATAATTTGGTCCTTTCCCCTCAACCCCAATAGTCCAAAACACGATTTATAACACCAAAAAGGGCACTATTTTCCCATCATCCTCAAAACAACTCACGCAAAAAACCTTCCCTTTCCCAATAACAATAATCCAATCTTATTCTCTCAAGAACACAAGGATAAAGCTTTAATTTCAAAATTTCTTCAAGAATCCATTCAATTAAGATATGTGGGGTTTTGAACAAGGTTAATCTTTCATTGTTGTGCCTGGAAGTATGATTTTAAAGTTGAATTTACATGTTTTAAGTTAGGGTTCATTCCCAAATCCTCATATGTTGAAAGCACAGCATTATCATGTGATTTAAGGGACTAAAGAGCATAAGAGTTGTACATATTCCTATTTTAAACTGTATGTTTGATATTTTGTCTTGAATTTCATGATTTTGATGATAAAGTCTTATTATCCTAGGTTTAATGCATCCCCAAGCTTAAATTCATATATTATACTTACGTATTAAACTGTTCAATAGTTTGAGTCCATGTATTTATGAATTTAAATTATGTAAGCATGTTGTTTTCCCATGATTTACACATTCCTATGTTCAAATTCATGTACTTCAGTGATTATTGAAATTTACTACCTTTGTGTCTCTGAATTATGATTTTTTATTACCGTTAAAAGTTGTTTTCAGATTGTTGTAATCATTCAGTGCTGGTGGGTTATGAACACCCGATACCTATGTGTATTTACATGATTTCTATTTTTAAGTAATTAGTCAGTTAGACCATGATTTTAATATCATATTCAGAATGTCATGTTCATGCTGAACACTTACAAGCACAGTACCATGTCATGTTAAACAACTAATAAGACCAAAGTCTTTCAGTTGGGAGTAACATTTAGCACCGAGTGAATGTAGGGATGGAGACTCCCCTTTCAGTAGAGGTATGAGTTGTTAGTAGCAGTCCCTTAGTTCCATACCTACGGCACCACCATAGATTATGATGAATCCTCCGTCAGTTGAGGCATGACACCCTCGTCCTTTAGGACATAAGCCTTGTGGATCCACATCATCATTCATGTGTTAGTTCCCCTGGCAAGGTACCAGTGCCCTTCCAACTAGGGTTACAGGTTGAACCCCGATAGCTCAGATTGGGGCATATCGGTTGTAGTTAGCTCCCACAGTCTCATTTTAGTATTCAGAGTATGACAGTTTAGGTTTGCATGACTAAGTATACAAATATTAGTTATTCAGTTATTCAGATCATGTCATTACATGTTTTACTTAGTCTTGCATTCTCAGTTTTACATGTTCATGTTTAGTATCCATACATGATCCTCAGTTTAGTTTTACAGCATGTCCAGCTTTACATGAGATTTACATTCAATATTCATATTTTACCATTTCCCAGCTTCATTTCTACTTATTTTACAAAAGTAAGGATTTAAGAAACTAAGTGTAGTGATTCACCAACTTATCAGATTGTGTTTGTTACACATGTTTTAAGATACTTCAGCTTTCAGTTGATTTCAGTCTCTTGGTGAGTATACTTGCACTTAGCATGCATATTTTAAGATTATGTATCTATTAAGTTTTACTTATTGCATTCACCCTCACTTACTCAGTACATTCCAAAATTACTAACCATATATACGTTTGTATAGCTACATTGTTTCATAATATAGGTACCAGTTGTAGCCCACACATCATAATCAGACAGTTGTCAGCTTTCAGTCAGCATGTGATGAGTTCTCTTATTTTGGGGACTCCAGTCAATTGTATGTCATCTATTATATTTTTATTATTCACATGTATTGATTAGTGGTAGTTGGAGGCATGTCTCAGCTATCTATAGTCAGTATAGTAGAGGCTTCATAGATAGTCCGTCAGAGTCATTACATGTAATTCAAGTTTCTTTCTTCAGTTTTATCAGGATGCAAACCTTATCAGTATTATACTTATTCAGATTTCCTTCTGACCATGTTTTTGCTCAACAAATTTAGTTTTTATATAATTTAAATCAGTTGCTCAAGCAGTATGCTAGTTCATGAGTTATCTTGGGATCACTTCTAGTTTCCAAGCACCACATTACAACTAGGGAATAGTCTTAGATCGTGACAATATAATTTCCTAGTACTATATATGGATGACATTTTACATGCTAGTAATGATATGGGGTTGTTGCATGAGCCGAAACAGTTTCATATCCAAAATTTAGAAATAAAGGATACGGGTGAAGCCTCATATGTCATTGGCATAGAGATTCACATAGATAGATCTCAATGATTCCTTGGACTATCTCAAAGAGCCTACATTGAATGAATATTAAAAAGATACGGAATGAAAAAACGTTCACCAATAGCAGCACCTATCATTAAAGGTGACAAATTCTTATTAAATCATACCCACAAAATGCGTTGGAACAAGAGCAAATGAAAGGTATTCCATATGCTTCACTTGTTGGGAGCCTTATGTATGCATTGATCTGCACTAAACCTGATATTGCCTTTGTAGTAGGAATATATGAAGCTACACCACAGGCGTTATGCTTAAAGAACTTTGCTTCAGGTTTTAAAGTTGTTGATTCTATTGCAAGACCATTAAGACTTTTTTGTGATAATTCAGCTGTGTTATTCTTTTTGAAGTATAATAAGAGTGACAGCTGAAGTAAGCACATCAACATAAAGTATTTGAATGTTAGAGACCATGTCAAGAAAAAAAATGTGAGTTTTGAATATGTTAGTACTACCTTGATGATTGTTGATCCTATGATAAAAGGTTTACCAACTAATGTTTTCAAGGATCATGCGACCCATATGGTAATTAGTAACTCATTGCAACCTTGTTATATTCTCTAACAAATTTGTCTAGACATTATCGTTTTTACATACATAAACATGCACATTTTTTTATTTTCATGTATTATAAAGTGATTGTTGGATCAAATAAAGTTGGACTCTGAATGACTTATATTAAGCTCATTTATAAAGTTTTTGGACACTTTATTTAGAACATATTGCACATCGTAATACATGGAAGGAAGTATTTCATTAAGAGCATGACCGCCATGAATCTTGTATTAATATATTCTTTATAAAGATAATTTTTGCATAACTATTAAGTGAGTAATATGTGTTTATGGCCATACTGTTTATTTTCACTCATAAAGGATTGTCTGGTTTTGATATGTGGATCAAGTAGGAGAATGTAAGAATATTATGTATTAATGACCCACATATTTTTTGTAAGAAATTTACCTTGTCTCCCAAGTAAAGTATTAAATCAATCAATTACTTTTCCTCCAAATTATGTATATATGGTATTTCCTTGATGGCAAAAAATAACTATAAAAGTCCCTAGGGTTAAAGTTATTTGCTTAAGAGTCCCTATCCTACCTCTAAATACGTCTGTGACTCCATCAGTCTGGCATAACTTTTGATAGGCATAGGCTAGAAGATTCTTAGGTGTCTCTTTGTATCTTTTCTTTTTAAGGTTTTGACAAAGGTGATTCTTCACAACACTTGAACAATAAGGGTTGAAGGTACGTTACTATTTATTTTTCCATTGTGCATTGACTCTATGTATGTGTTGAAATTTCTAACACTCTTTACTAGAAATAAAGTTATTTTATATCTTAAAATGATGGTTTAGTTGATTAAAAAATTACAGTTAAAAAGATATAAAGTCCAAAAATGAGAAGAGTTCAAGAAGATGTGAGGTTTTAGGGTTATGGTATCTAATAGTTATGTTGAGTTATTTACGAAAATTAATTAATCAATTTTTCTAGTTTATTAATTGATAGAATCAATATTGCTTGTGAGAATTTTTTGAGTTCTTACTCGATCACTCAAATTAATTTAATGTCTATATTCCTATGAAATTAAAATTAGCAAGAACACATCTATATTTTTTATTTTTTTATTTTCTCCATTGTCGAACTAGAATAACAAGGGAGGCCAAAAAGAGGAGCAATGAAACTTAGCTGAAAAGAAAGGAGTTAAAACTCGTTCTTCTTACAAAAATCTACAGTGGGCAAAAAAAATTCAATTAAAATGGCAGCATATATATATAACGCATCAATATCGTATAAAAAGTGTATAACGGTGTATATATAATGCATAATTATATATGATAGATGTGTATATATTATATACATTGTTATACAATATTGATATTGCTACAATTCATCTTTCTCAATGAGCTGAACTTTTTTTCAATCTCGACTAGCACAAATATCATTTAGACAGTTTCAAATTTTAGATATGAGCTCCTCTCAATATTTCTATCTTTTAATATACTTTCATTCAAGACAGTTCACGTATGCGATAGATCAAATTTTAAAATTTGAACTTCAAATTTTTCAATGGTGAATTATTTCATACTTCTTGTTAGGATATACTACTAACCATGTAGTTTGTGTTATAGTATTATATTTTCATCCCATATAAAGACAATTTATTATATTAGTGAGATCTTTATTTGGATATATCAATGTGTTAACATGTGTGTCATTTACTTATATAATAGATAATTTTGTGTATGGAGTATTTTAACTTATGCACGAAAAATTAAAATTATCAGTTCTTATAGGTAATAAATTAATGTTCACAATTGAAGATAGGGTAGGACAAACATCTTGATGATTGTAACACAAGATTAAATATAATTTGATCTTAATTATGGGAATGGTAATATTTTAACTTTTTGTGCTAGTACATTTTGTATGTGTTGAACGGATCAATTAAAGATGTTCGTTTATGTTCTGAATATTAATAAACAATTTCTCTAGTCAATTACATGTACTTATACTCTTAATCTTGATATAATTATTATGATCTATGTGGTTTGATTTGTCATTTTAATCTATTAAAAATGAGATTCTTTTATGAGTCAGTATATTCCTAATAGGTTGGATGATGACAAATTTCCTAGTGAAATATTAATTAGTTGATAGAACCATGTCTCGGACTTGAGAAAAAAGACATCCCTTTATGGTTGCTTATAAGTTTTCACGTGAAAAACCTGCAGGTGGATTTTATATTCGCCGTGTGAAATAAGTTGAGCTTTATAAATAAAGAGTTAAATTAATCAATGATTTAAATTTTTCAGAGAATTTAATTTAATTATGGCGTCAGTAATTCTAACATGGAGAGTTAAATAAGATGTAATGGTAGATTTTAAAATTAAATCGGGGAGTGCAATTACAGATTTTTAGTGAAATAAAATTTGTGATTCGTTATGATATGATAATTCATTCATTACCGAATTAATATTATAACTGGAAGCCTCACTTAATAAATCTACGGTCCCTGTTATACCTAATTAACTAATCAATTTTGGAAAAGAGAAAAAAACTTACTAGAAGAAGTAATATTATTTACTAGTCTTCTAAAAGGAAAAGGATATCTTCTAACTTTAAATAAAAAAAATGTTCCTTTTAAGATTGAAAACGTTTTGGACAAATGAAACAGCAAAAACATTTTCCTTTTTCATTTCTCTTCTTTAAGATAAAACAAGAATAAATAGGGGTTTTGTTCAGAAGATGATTGTTCTTTCTTTGAATCCAAAACACTTGCCCACACAAGTTTTTATAAGCAAAGGTTAAGTTAGGTAGTGGTAGAAGGCAACAGACCTGGTAAACAAAACTTTGAACCAACTGTGCAAAAGCTTCAAGAGGTAAGTTTTCTGATTTTCATTTTGATTACATTATCTAGATGTTATGTAAGTTATATTAATCCTGTAGAATTGTTGCTTCCGTTGAGCATGTTCTAACAATTGATATCAGTAGTCTTCTTACATATGCCAGATAATATAAAAAAAAAATTACATGATTAGTTTACATGTTTTTGATAATCACTGTAAATATCATTTTATTGATGGATGATTTTCTTGTTATGAGTAATGCTAATGCTTTCTAGAATCTAAGTTTATAATCAAGAAATAAAAAACAATAAACAAAATTTATATATTTTACTTAGTTTTTTGAAAATTATTTTTGTGGATTAAGGATAAAAATATGATCAGTTTCGACTAATCCCAGTCATAGCCATTACCCACTGTATAAATAGTAGTGGTAAGTCCAAGCAGTGCAGGCAGCCCTACTGACCCTCATAATATCCTGGATAATAGTTATTGATTTGGTCGGTTTTTGAAGTTTTTCAGTTTTTGACGAATTTTGAATGACCTAAAATTTGGTACGTTCATTGAAAACAAATCACTGAACAATACTCATAGATTTTTTGTGATCTTGGACATTTTTGGCAATTCGATATCATTTTGATGGGTTTTGGGATATTTTTATATTCTTGGAAAAACTAAAAATTTTGAAAAAAAATTATATTTTGCAAACCGGAAGTGATAGGGATCATTCCTTATGATTTTCAGTGGTAATAACAGTAAATAATATGAGTTTATATGTTGAAGTAGGTCATATTTTCCATCGGATAAACTTGTATAGTGTAATACTGATTTTTAATCTCTTATTTTTTATGACTTGTATTACTTTTCAACTAAGTTAGATGTTGGTTCAATGGTACAGAGACTAATGAAATGTGATATTTATCTATCTTAAATCAACAGTTGATTCAATAACTGAATTGGTTCTATTTTATTTAAGAGATAAAATATCATACATTACATGTATATTTGCTTAAATGGTTAAGTTTCCCTAATGATTCTAACTGTTTATGTGCATGGTCATATGTGTGATGCGTATTTTAGAATTTTATTATTCTATAGTATGTCTAATGATCTGTTTTAATTTGATTATATAACAGATTAACCATGTCTTCATTCAATCCCTTAATCTCTATTCTGAATCAAAATAAACTAGAAAGCCCGAACTATGTGGACTGGAAATGTAATTTGGATATTATTCTTACTACTGAGGACTTTAAATTTGTGTTGGTTGAGGAATATCCTGTTAAGCCGATTGAACCAACTGATGATGAGACTAAAGCCTACGATAAGTGGGTTAAGGCTGATGAGATGGAAAGATGCTACATTCTTGCTTCCATGGCAAATGTATTACAGCATCAACATCAATCCATGGCTACTGTTTACGATATACTTGAATCTCTTAATGAGATGTTCAGTGAGCAAAATCGTGCTGCAAAGCAAACGGTCATGAAACCCATGTTGACCATGAAAATGGTTGAAAGAACTTTGGTGATAGAACATGTTCTTAAAATAATTAGTTTATTGAACGAGCTAGAAATTCTTGGTGTGGTTATTGATAAGGAATCTCAAGTTGAGATGGTCCTATAGATAATTTCGAATAGTTTTTAGTAGTTTCTCTTGAATTATAACATGAATAAGATGGATTTATCTCTTGCAAAACTGTTGAATATATCATTAAGCAACAAGCTCCTCCAGCGGCATTGATGGTTGAAAAACCTTCATCTCCGAATCCTAAGCCGAAAGGGGAAAAGAAAAAGAAGAAGAAGTCTCGTTAGGTTCCATGTGTTAATGGTGGTGTGTCTAAGACTAAGGTAAACTACTATCATTGCAAGCAACCTGGCCATTATAAGAAATAGTGTTCCAGCTACATAGCAAGGATGCAGAAACAAGGTACATCTTTTTCATATGTCGTTGAAATATTTTTAGCGGTTGTTTCTATCCAATTTTGGACTATAGATTTGGGAGCCACTAATCATATCTGCACATCATTGCAGGGGTTTTAGGAAATACAACGCATAAGTGAAAATAAACTAAACGTATTTCAAGCAAATGGGGAATCAGCACCAGACTAAGCTATAAAAAATAATTTAATTTCGTTTTGTCATTCTAAAGTTTTGACTTTGAATAATGTTCTTTACATACCTTCTATAAGAAGGAATTTAATTTCAGTTTCAAGAATAATGAATGTTGGTTATAATGTTTATTTTGCTAATAATTGTGCGATTATTAAATTTAATAAGCACTTTATTATTTCTCCTCCTAGAATATATGATGTGTTTGTATTTGATATTTTTCATGATATGCTACAAATAATAAAATTTAATAATATTGATCAATCACATAAAAGAAAATATATTTTGAAATTGGGTGATACATATTTATGGCACTTACGTCTAGGTCATATTGACATAAATAGAATTTCACAATTGGTTTTTGATGGACCTTTGAGTTGTTAAAAGTGAAGGCACTTCCAATTTGTAAATCTTGCCTAGAAGGTAAAATGACCAAGAGACATTTGCCTACAAAAGAAAATAAAGCCGGTAATAAGTTAGAATTAATTCATACTGATTTGTGTGGTCTTATGAATATACAAGCAAGAGGTGATTTTGAGTATTTTGTGACTTTCACAGATGATTACTCAAAATATGGATATATTTATTTGTTGTGCTGTAGATTTGAATGCTTTGAAAAATTCAAAGAATTTAAGATGGAAACGGAAAAGCAACATAACAAATATATCCATACATTATGATCTGATCGTGGTGGTGAATACCTTTCTGCGGAATTCATTAAATACTTATCAGAATCAAAAATTACATCTAAATATTCTGCTCCAGGAACACCACAACAAAAGGTGTGGCAGAACGCCAAAATAAAACTCTTATGAAAATGGTTAGATCAATGTTAAGTTATTCAGACTTGCCCTTTTCTTTTTGTGGTTATGCATTAGAAACAACAAATTATATTCTGAACTTGGTTCCTTCTAAATCAGCACCTTTAACCCCATCTGAATTATGGAGTAGGCGCAAGCCTAGTTTACGGCATATTCGGGTTTAGGGTTGTCCGACACATGTGCTAAAAGGAAAAATGATAAATTGGAATCTAGGACAGAAGTGTGCATTTTTATTGGATATCCAAAAGGGACAAAAGAGGGTTTATTTTACTTTCCTAAGGAACAAAAGGTAATTGTTTCGACAAATGCCACATTTTTTTATGAGGATTATTTAATGAACCACGTTCCTAGAAGTACAATCGTTTTACAAGAATTGAGCAATAGAATAACAAACAACGAAATACAAGAATAAATTTTAAAAACTGTTATTAACATACCACTACATCCCATATAGAGGGAGAAATATTAATGGAGAAGAGGTTCATAAGAGCAAACACTTGACATCACACTACCTCAAAGTAGTGGGAGAAACATTGAGTAACCAGTATAGTAGAGGAAAATGTTCTGGATAATGTCGAAAAACCTGCCATAGTGTAGGAAGACATTCAGGGTGTCAGAATTTAGCTTCAGTAGTAACAGATCCTACAGTGACTAGTCATCGTAGTGGGAGAATTGTTAGAAAACCTTTACGATTTACGTTCTTGGGAGAATTATATGATAGAATCCTTGAAGAGATTAATACAGAACCCCTTAATTATATTGAAGCACTACACGATAAAGATTCTAAAATGTGGATTGCTGCTACGAAATCTGAAATAGAGTCTATGTATTCGAATAAAGTCTAAAAATTTATATAACCACTTGCGGGAGTCAAACCCATTGGCTGTAGGTGGATCTATAAAAAAAAGAGGTGTTGATAGAAAAGTGCAAACTTTTAAGGCTACGCTTGTTGCGAAAGGGTTTACTCAAAAAGAAGGAACTGATTATAAGGAAACTTTTTCGCTTGTAGCTATGCTTAAATCCATTAGGATTCTATTATACATTACTACTCATTATGATTATGAGATTTGGCAAATGGATGTCAAGACGGCTTTTCTCAGTGGAAGTCTTGACGAGTACATTTATATGGCACAACCAGAAGGTTTCATGGAAAGTAATAATGAACATAAGTTTGTAAACTTAAGAAACAAGCATCTAGGGCATGGAATACTTGTTTTGACAATTTGATTAAGACTTTTGGTTTTGATCAATGTGAAATAAGTCACGTGTCTATAAAAGATAGGATGGAGACAGAGTAGAATTTTTAATTCTGTACGTAGATGACATTTTGCTCATAGAAAATAATGTGAGCATGTTGAATTATATTAAGGAGTGGTTATTCTCACATTTTGATATGAAAGACTTGGGAGAAGCGGCTCATATCCTTGGTATTAAGCTCATGTCAGATCGCAAACAAAAGATACTAGGTTTATCTCAAACACTTTATATTGATAATATTCTTTCAAGATTTAGCATACAAAATTCCAAAAAGGGATTTCTTCCTTTTAATTATAGAATTACTCTATCAAAAAATCAGTCGCTCAAAACGATCGATGAGATAGACATAATGAAGGCAGTCCCTTATGTTTCTGCTGTAGTGAGCCTTATGTATGATATGTTGTGTACTAGACCAGATTTCCTCTTTGCCGTTGGCATGGTTAGAAGATTTTAGTCTAATTCTGGGCAATAACATTGGACTGTAGTTAAGCATATAATCAAGTGCCTTAAAAAGACTAGGGATTACATGCTTTTTTTCCCTCTGGAGATCTTATACCTATTGGGTATACTGATTTAAATTTTCAATCGAATAAAGATTCTAGAAAATCTACTTTAAGATATGTGTTTACTTTAGGTGGTGGAGCCATTTGTTAGAGGAGTATCAAGAAATCATGTGTTGCTAATTCCACCATGAAAGCTGAATATGTATCTGCCTTTGAGGCGGCTAAGAAAGTTGTTTGGCTCAGCAACTTTCTAAAAGAGCTTGGAGTTGTTCCTTCAGTTCTGACACCACTACTACTTTATTGTAACAATAGTGGTACAGTTGCAAACTCAAAAGAACCATGAATCCATAAAAGAAGTAAGCATATTGAGAGAAAATATCACTTGATTCGGGATATAACTCGAAGGAGTGATATAAGAGTTGTAAAGATTGAGTCAAAGAATAATTTGGCGGACCCATTTACAAAGGGCTTAATCTAAAAGGTTTTTGATAAGCATGTGAAAGAAATGGGTATTAAAATTGTGGATTCATGGTTATAAGTCTAAGTGGAAGATTGTTAGGATATACTAGTAACCATGTAGTTTGTGTCATGGTATTATATTTTCATCCCATTTAAAGATAATTTATTATATTAATGAGATCTTTATTTGAATAGATCATTGTGTTAACATGTGTGTCATTTACTTATATAGTAGATAAGTTTGTGTATGGAGTATTTTAACTCATGCATGAAAGATTAAAATTATCAGTTCTTATAAGTAATAAATTAATGTTCACAATTGAAGATAGGGTAGGACAAACATCTTGATGATTGTAACACAAGATTAAATATAATTTGATCTTAATTATGGGAATGGTAATATTTTAACTTTTTGTGCTAGTACATTTTGTATGTGTTGAACGGATCAATTAAAGATGTTCGTTTATGTTCTGAATATTAATAAACGATTTCTATAGTCAATTACATGCACTTATACTCTTAATCTTGATATAATTATTATGATCTATGTGGTTTGATTTGTCATTTTAATCTATTAAAAATGAGATTCTTTTATGAGTCAGTATATTCCTAATAGGTTGGATGATGACAAATTTCCTAGTGAAATATTAATTAGTTGATAGAACCATGTCTCGGACTTGAGAAAAAAGACACCCCTTTATGGTTGCTTATAAGTTTTCATTGAAAACCCTGCAAGTGGATTTTATATCCGTCATGTGAAATAAGTTGAGCATTATAAATAAAAAATTAAATTAATCAATGTGTTAAATTTTTCAGAGAATTTAATTTAATTGATTGGTGTCAGTAATTCTAACATGGAAAGTTAAATAAGATCTAATAGTAGATTTTGAAATTAAATCGAGGAGTGTAATTATCGATTTTTAGTGGAATAATTTATAATTTGTTATGATATGATAATTCATTCATTACCGAATTAATATTATAACTGGAAGCCTCACTTAATAAATATGTGGTCCCTGTTATACCTGATTAACTAATTAATTTTGTAAAAGAGAAAAACTTACTAGAAGACGTAATATTATTTACTGGTCTTCTGAAAGGAAAAGGATATCTTCTGACTTTAAATTAAAAAAAAACATTATTTTTAATATTGAAAACATTTCGAACAATTGAAAAGGCAGAAAACGTTTTGGACAATTGAAAAGGCAAAAACGTTTGCCTCTTGCTTTTCCCTTCTTTAAGAGAAAACAGAAATTAATAGGGATTTTGTTCAGAAGATGATTATCCTTTTTTTTTAATCCAAAAACACTCGCCCACACAAGTTTGATAAGCAAAGGTTAAGTCGGGCAAGTAGTAAAAGGCAGCAGACATGGCAAACAAAGCTTTGAACTAACAGTGTGAAAGCTTCAAAAGGTAGTTTTCTGATTTTTGTTTTGATTACGTTATCTAGATGTTCTGTAAGTCACATTGATCCTGTAGAATTGTTGCTTCTGTTGTGCATGTTCTAACACTTCTTTCTTATCCTCTTCCTATATTCTTCTTCTTCCATCGCTATTTTTCTGCTTTCTCCTCCTTGTTTTTCTCGCCACCTTAAGCTTTGCTAAGCAAAATCCGCAAACTAAGATCACATAGGTAAATGGTTAATGATGCAAGTTATGAATTAGAAAAAGGTACTAGCAATATTGACAAGAATATTTGTATGTTGGTCAAAACATGTGACAAGCATAGTGCAATTATTCAAAATAATTAGAGAAAAGACATAAAGACACCACTGAAGTTGTCCCAAATTTTTAAAAAGACATTGTAAGTTTGCGGGGATAATATTACCCACAAAACTTGTAAAGACCATTTTAAATATCGCCTTTTGACCCCACATGACGTGGAGAGTGTACTTCACTCTCCATAGAGCGTGAAACAAGTAAAATATATTTTTTAAAAATCAATCAGCATTTATTTAATTAGAATTGTTTATTAATTACTTTATTAATTTTAATTTATTTTTATATTATTTTTATATTATTTCTTTATCCTTTCTTCACCTGAGATAGTGGTATGGTCTGCGTACACTCTACCCTCCCCAGATCCCACTATGTGGAAATACACTGGATATATTGTTGTTGTTGTATTATCTTCATCATCCGACTCTTCACCATTTTCTTTCGTTTTTTCAATATCTTTTTGCTTCTCTTTTTCCTTTCTTTCTTTCTCCTCATTTTTCAAGTTCTCTCACCTTAAGTTTATACTCGATCCATTACTTACCTCTACTTATTTTTTATTTTTGTTATGAAACTATGATCTTTTTATTAAGAAAAGTATAAGATTCAATAATAAAATTTCAATTCAACATAACTATATTTGATTTTTAAATTTTAATTTGATCATAATTCAATAGTGATTTAGCAGTAATTGTAATGAGGGAAATGATTAGAGCAATATCAATACAAAGAAAAAAATTCAAGCTCAATCATATCTCTCAACCCACCTTATCTTAGCTTTCCATTTAAATAAAATAAAATAAAATAATTAATAATAAAAAGATTAGAGCTATTTAGAAGAGACAAAATAAAACTAAATGAGAGGGATTAAGAAGGAAGTGGTCAAAGGTGCATATTTACTAATGGCGAAATGTAGAGAGTAATGAAAATTCACGGAGGAGAAGAATGAAGGAGAGGAAAAAAGAGAAAAAAGAGGAAAAAAAAAAGAAAAAGGAAAACAAATAAAGTAAGAAAAATATATTAAAAACAAAATTAAATGAACTAACACGTTTCAAATAGTAATTAGTGTGTGATTACATTTCTTTTTTTGCAATTGACATTGATTGAAAAATGAGATTTTTTCATTTATTTTTAAATTGTTCATTGGGATAAGACGCGAGTTCGAAATCAAATTATGCCACCAAACTAAAAAATATACCAAAATATGGCATATATTTAAAAAAGTATCAGACTATATTTAACTCACATTTTTTGTAAGTTATGCATAAAATTTTAAACGGCAGACTATAAACGTCGTCAGATATTTTGAAAAATACATAACTCACAAAAATTGTGAGTTATCCATTTTTATTTTAACATAACTCACAATTTTTGTGAGTTATGTATTTTATTTTAACATAACTCACAAAAATTATGAGTTATCCATTCTTCTTTTAACATAACTCACAATTTTTGTGAGTTATGCATTTTATTTTAACATAACTCACAAAAATTATGAGTTACCCATTCTTATTTTAACATAACTCACAATTTTTGTGAGCTATTCATTTTTATTTTAATATAACTCTCAAAAATTTTGAGTTATTCATTTTAACATTGAACAATGAAAAATGTTTCAGGGCTTCTATTTAACATATAACTCATAAAAATATATAACTCACCTTTTTTGCCGTGACCTTACCATACCAAGTTTTTTTCATTAAATTATTAAAAAAAATACAACGAACATATAGTTAACGAGGGGGAAATATAGTTATGTTATGCTATAATTATAATTAACGAGGAGGCAATATAGTTATATTATGCATAAATTGTAATTAATTGAAGCTTATATAGGTTAATTTAGTGTTTATATTCGGTAAGCCCGATAGTTTTTCCTTATTTTAACCATATGGCTTGAAAAGTATCAATAGACATTAATTTGTTTTTTTTATAATTGTTGAGTATCTTCTTATGTTTAAGGAAAAATTATATATATATATATATATATATATAAGGTAATTTTACCTTATTACATAAAATTTCATATTGGAAAAGAAATTACAAAAATTCTAAAGCAATTACTTAAATTCCTACATTTTTTACTTTGTCTTCTATCCCTTATACTTCCCAAACCACCGTGTTTTGCTCCAAATTTTGCTCCATATTTTCACCTAAATCCTTGATAACGTGATTTTGGGGTTTCAAATTTCTTTCACTTATCAAGCATCAACTAATCTAATTAACTTCATCACTTTCTTCATTTAAATAAAAAATTATTCAAATTTTTTCTTTGTCGCATATGTAGTTCTCAAATTCCCCCCGCCGCACACCCACTAGACTAAACTCTCCGCGATACAGGATATATTGACCTGCCGGCTTTGCTTCCGATACTGATAAGGTAAACATCGAAAACCAGTCTCATCCTCAGCTAAAAAAAATTAAAAACCTGTCTTAGCCTCGGCTTTCTATTTAGATTTGTACATTCATTAATTCAAAATCCCTAATCCAATTCCGCCTCCTCTTTCCAGCATATAAGTTTTGTTGATTTTATGGTCACATTATACTTTAGATATTAACATTATACATTACAAAGTTTACATTAGATATTACTTTTATATGTTGTTGGTTTTATGGTCACATTATACTTTAGATATTTATATCATACATTACAAAGTTTACATTAGATATTACTTTTATACGTTATTGGTTTTATGGTCATACTATACTTTAGATAGTTACATTATACATTAGATATTAGTCTTCATGACATCCTTATAATATGTATAAGGTTACATTATACATTTAAAAAACTTATATTTTACATTAGTTTTCACGAAAAAAAAGTTGGTATGATAAGGTCACTGTAAAAAAAGGTGAGTTATATACTTTTATAAGTTATATGTTAAATAGAAGATCGGAAACATTTTTCATTGTTTAATGTTAAAATGAATAACTCACAATTGTTGTGAGTTATGTTAAAATAAAAATGGATAACTCACAAAAATTGTGAGTTATATTAAAATAAGAATGGATAACTCATAATTTTTGTGAGTTATGTTAAAATAAAATGCATAACTCACAAAAATTGTGAGTTATGTTAAAATAAGAATGGATAACTCATAATTTTTTGAGTTATGCACTTTTCAAAAAATCTGACGACGTTTGTAATTTGTCGTTAAAAAAATTGTGCATAACTCACAAAAAATGTGAGTGAAGCATAGTTTGGTACTTTTTTAAAAATATATGATATATTTTGATACTCTTTTTTAGTTTGGTGACATAGTTTGATTCCGAACTCAAAAAACGACCGCAAACTAGCGTTTATTTACAAATGTGAGACAATTTTAATTGCTACTTTATATATTTACTCAAATAATTATAAAAAAAATCAATCATGTAAGTCTCTTACATGTTCGACCATGTGGTTTAATAAATAAAATATATATAAATCAGAATGCGCTCACCGCTCTGTTGGTGAACTTCGCCTGCAGCTCAATGGGCTGCGTGAGGTATATTGTAAGTAATAAATAATAATTTAATTATTTTATATAAAAAATTTGATTGAGTGAGTATTTTGTCAGATTTCTCGGGAAGAATCTCCACTGAATAGGAGAGAGAAAAGGAAGGTTGTGATGGATAATATATTAATATTTTATTTCTGATCAAAATATAGTGGGAAAATGCATTATTTTTATCCTAAATTGTACAAGAAAAGTCTAAGTCACACCTAAATTATCTAAGTGACCTATTACACACCGAAACTATATAAAAATGATATTTTTTACACCCTATAAAGCATTATACCACTTGCATGTGGTGTGGTGTTGCACACGCACCTGCCACATCAGCATAATTAAAAAAATAAAAAATTTAATATTTTCACAATTTTTTTTATTTAAATATATGAACACATAAAAACCTCCATTTTTTGGATGAATTAACAACACACTCACAAAAGAGAAAAGAAGGGAGTAAAGCAAGAAAATCAAAGCCAAAAAAAGTTGGCAGCTTAGCAAAGGAAGAAACTGAACCAATAGCCAGCGAAGCCTTAGCAATGACGGAGAAAGAAGAAACCTCCATTGAGAAAACCTTCGTTAATGTTGCTTGACTTACTTAAAAAGGGCCATTCAGAACTGGAAAGGAAGATTGGTACAGGAGTCCGTGCTTTCCAAATCTGATATCATCCAAAATTCAAGAGTTGCTGCTTCTTTGTTGTTAGGGAGGACGATTCCATGGATGATTTTAGTTTTAGGAAGTGGGATTAGGAAGGCATTTTCGTCAACTGTTTGATGAAGTGTGACAAAAATCTTGAAATTTGACCGTTTAAATAGCAAATTCAATTTGATTTTATTCATGGTGAAATTGACATTGATTCGATAAAGATGGAGGATGGGGTGTGAAGAAATTGTTTATTTGGGGGTGGGGTGACAAAGAAGATGTGTTGGTAGGGGTGGGGTTGAATTTTTGGGGTAGAGGTGATGAAGAAGAAGATGTTTCGATGAAGGTTGAGGAGGAGAAATTGCTTATTTGGGGGTAGGGGTCGAGTTTGGAGGTGGGGGTGATGAAGAAGATGTGTTGGTTGGGGTGGGGTTGGAATTTTGGGGTGGGGGTGATGAAGCAGAAGATGTTTGGGGTAGGGGTGATGAAGAAGAAGATGTTTGGGGGGTGGGGGAGGAAAATATTTAATTTTTAATTATTTTTTTTGTTATTTTTTTATTTAGACGCATTTTTTTTAATTTAAATAATTATGTTTTTTCCACGTCAGATTTAGGGGGTAAAAATTATCACTTTTAAGAAGTTTAGGTGTGTAATAGGTCACTTAGATTGTTAGACTTAGACTTTTCTTGTATAATTTAGGGTGAAAACGATGCCTTTTTCCAAATATATTGCTATATTTCACCCATCTTATGCTTCGTCCATCTTATATTAACTAGCCTAGGGTACGTATGTTACACGTGTATCAAACGTTAATTAAGAATATATACGAAAAATAAACTATTATGTGTACGCTATTTTATTAAGTATCAAACTTTTAAAAAGATAACATAAAATATTTCAGAATAAGTGTACTCCCAAAATACTTACTATAAATTTTATATTGCAAGTGATAAATTTTAAATAAAAACAATAACTCAATATAATGAAATGAAATTATGATGGTACATCTATCAAAAAGAATATGGAGTTGATAAGTTCTCCTTTGATATTGGTAAAGACAAAAAGAATTTGTACGTTCACGATTAATTCACTTTTTTAAACTTGCAGTCATTTCTTCTCTACGAAAGCTCAGCAAAAAATAAAAATGTAAGCATATTATTTTATTAAAACTAAATTAACTTTCAAATAATATGTAAATATAATTATCTACCTCCAAGTTAAGGGATGGATACATCGTTGTTGTATCGAAAATATTTTAATCCAATACTTTAGATTTGTTGCAGAAATTGACACATAAAATCTATTAAAATTACAATAAATAATAAATATGAATTCACAATTTTAAAAATTATATTGGGTACTTGTTAAAGAATCTTAACATTTGAATTCACTTAAATTTTGAATCCGCTTCTAAATGATTAAGTGCAAAGTTTCGATCACTGAAAAAATAAGTCATGCATTGCAACGTGTGTATATATAATAAGTACAATTTGGGATGATGCTTTGCTAAAGTTTTATTGAACCTAACTTAAGGATGATAATAATTAAGAGATAATGATGCAAATTTGATTGCTAAGTGTTATCATTCGTTTTTACAATTCATTTTAAAACTTTGAGAAAATGCTCTCAAATATATCTAAATTTTGACGAAATTTATTGTAATACGCCTGAATTTTCAGGGGTCTTATGATCACCCTAAAACTTTGCGAGAGTCCTGTGACCTCCCTAGACTATTTATTAGCATATTTTATTGATATTTATTTGAACTAAATTTTTTTAACATTTTTTATTTTTTTATTAACTTACAAATATTACTAAAATACACTAATAAACAGTTCAGTTTGGTCAGAGGACCCCCACAAAGTTCAGATGTGTTACAATAAATTTCACTAAAATTTGAATATATATTGAACATTTTTCCCAAAAACTTTTGGTTGGAAATAACTAATACGCACGATATTTCCATTTAAAGAGAATTAATTAAGATATGAGATTTATCTAATTTTCACTGATAGTGGAATGACTATCCTACATTGGCAAGGATTCTTAGAATTTATAATAGGTTGGATTTTCAAGCATTTGATTTTTATATTTAAAAGATAAACAAAAAGAGTAAAATAAGGTAATTTCGACTCTAATTATTTTTTATCAAAATAAAAACGATCTTTCTTTCTCTCAAGATCTCCATCTCCATCTCCTTCCGTGTTACTCTTAATTTCAAGCCTCAAAAATACGGTTAAAGGGTAACATAATATTTTAATTTTAAATTTGAGATTTATTTTTTTCTTGAGAAGTTATTATCTAAAATTAATTATAAAATATGTTTAAGACAAAATCAATATTTTGAATGGAATCAAAATTTTCTCTAAGTTGATCTAACATGATAGGTTTAGGAATTCTACAATACTCGCTCGTTCTTTTTTCTCCAATAGATGATCAGAACTTCATCAGGGTTCGAGTCCTATTGTGAGATCCTTGAACCTAATGAATTGTACACATATATTGTCATTAAGTGAACTATTTAATGAACTAAGATTTATCTTTCCCTCAACCTTTTCGGAAAGAGTCCACTCATTGTTGTCTTGAGAAACCTGAAATGAAATCAATTCAAGAACCAACCACAGAAAGGCTTTTTCACTGATTGAGATTTGTCGTATTTTAAGAGTCTTACTAAAGTTATTAAAAGTGACACAAAAAAATTATCATTGAGAAAAAAGAAAGTTACCATAAACAAAAACTTGACTATTTATATTATAAACTTTTTACAGATTTTTTTTAGATATATGAAATTTTTCAAAAGTGTTTATAAACAATTTTCAAACTTTCCTTAATATCTCAAAAATTCTTAGAATTCATCTTTAACTTAGAAGCATTTAAAATAAAGTAAATAAGCCAATATAAATCGATTCCAAAGCACAATAAAGTAGAAATTTAATTTATCCAAAAGGAAAAGTAGGTACAAATTGAAACGTGAGAGAGGTGTGTTTGGTCCAGATTTGGAAATCCTTCGTCTTCTCCGTACTCCTCTTTAATTCTGGCATCGTCCCATGACCAATTTAGTAAGTATCTTCACAAATTCGATTCTCTTTTTTTATTTTTTTCAGATTTTGACTTCCATAGCTACTGATTGATATCTATTGTTTGTTTTTTCCTTCTTATGCTTGTAGCTTCATTATTTCTGATTAGTAAGAATCTCTCATGATCGAATGAGGCATTGCATGTTATGATTTATTTTGTGAAAAATAAAATGACATATACTTTTGGTGAATTCTAGTTTTAATCAAGATGCTTTTAATATTGTTAGACAAGTACAAGAATACTTGGAGTTTAAGATAAGTACTAGGATACTTAAAGTTTATGTGATTGTTTTCTCTCATTTCGGTGGAAAATTGAGAAAAAGGTTATTGATTCTGCCTCCTTTTATTCGAAAAGATTTAATCATTTTTTTAGTCTTTGAGTTTCAATTGTAAAAACTAAAATCTATTCTTAATACACTTAATGTCCTATTATACACTTTATTTTAGACTGGCATCAACCTTTGAAATTAAAACTTGCTATTTGCTAATCAAATGTGTCATTTCAAAATTTCAAACATATTGGTCTTTTCTTTTCTTTGCGATGTGATCATTTTTTTGCTATCACACAAGATGTTGTGGTGACTGTTCTCTTTCATATTACCATGTACCTGTATCTCATATTCTTCTTTGCAAAATTGATATTTTAAAATTTTGATCGATCTTATTGTCCAATCTTTGAATTGTTTATGTTACTTGATGTTTACACTGCCATCAGCCCATCCTAAAAACTGGTAGAAAGTTCTACTGATTGAAATCTTAAATAGTATAGGAATCCTCAAGATTAGCAGTATTCATTTAGATTTATCAATTTAGTTATCGATAGACATGGATAAGGTTTGAACATTATATCTTTGGCATGGGGGACTTTTTATTTTTTTTAATCAAGTAATCTCTATTTGAAAATTAATAGTTTCTTGACTTTCTATTTTCACGGGGACCAAACTGTCAATACGACTTCCTCTATTTATTCTTACAAATAGTTTGTTTAACGTCATATGTCCTTTAATTCTGAAGTGGTTAATCTTATGAAATGGAGCTCATCTTGCTCAATTGTATATTAGTCTGAGTTGGTGAAGAATTTGAAGTAATCATGAAAATGGTACTGAATTTAAGTGTGAGGAATCAGTAAGCTTTCTTTATTTTTGCATGTTCTTGATACTTACATTCTTATTGTCTGCAAAAAAGTTAAGTGCACTTACTTGTATAGAACAATTTGTTGGGCATTACCAAGCTGCACCCCTTATATTTGTGCTTACTTTTAAAATATATTGTTTTGCTTTATAGAAGATCACCATCTCAGATTTCATAATAAATTGACATCTTTGTTTCCTAAAGACTGTGGTAAAAAATACGATGGATTGTTATAGTGTAGAAGATCCTGACCAACCACAGAAGAGCGTCAAAGAAATTACGCAGATTATACAACATACTGAGACCCCAGGGAAGTGTCAAAACCTAGATTTGAAATCTAGCAAAACAAAACTCTTGGTGACTTTTTCTCTTCTGCCTATGTTTTTGTGGGAGAGTGACTGCTGCAGGTGTGGGTGAAAAATAGCAGGCACCCAATGAAATAGTCGAGCTAGTATAAGCTGGCCCCAATTCGAGCTAGTATAAGCTGACCCCAACACTACCGTTATCATATGAAAGTGTCAAAGCCTGAAGGGTAAGCTCCTTACAAGAGCCACAGACCGTTATGACATTGTTAACATAGGTTATCATAGTTCCTCTCTAAGTCTCTGTAGGTGACATACCTTAATTAGATTAAGTATACGACTCTCTAAGTCGTTTATAGTTTAAAGTGATGTTATACATGTTGACTAAAGGTGTTTGAGGTGTCCAAATTGCAAAATGAATGTGATCTTCCAGCAACTATATATATTAATTGCTTGTTTATATGTTTTATACTACTATATTTTAACTAAAGTTATGTCTAAACTTTTGATTCTTAAAGTGAGTCAACTCTACTCCTAGGTTTCTGTCAAATCTCCAGAATAGCTTAATGAGTCAATAAGTACGAAAGATTGAATAGTAATCAAACTATTAGACAATGCACTTTTCTTATGAAATTACATATAACTTAATACTTCAGAATGTTAGAAAACTTTCAATAATCTTTAAGATGCTAGAGGGAAAAAAAAAAGGATTATGAAGAAAATAAGTGTCTTCATCTTCCTTCTTATAATTTTGGAGGTACTTACCTTTTACCTAATAATTAAAATGTTTGTAATACTCTTTTATTATAATTCAAAGAAAGGTGTATTTTTTTGAATGACTTTTTGTCTCTATCTTACTGGAGATATTTGGTTATTTAGGATGGATTTGGTGTGTGTCTAATTTGTGACTATTTGAAAAATTCAGTTATTGTGACAATAACATAACTTCTTATTTCTTCAAAAGATGCACTGAAAAAGATTTCGTGAAGAATTTCTTTTGAATGTCAGAGATGAAGTTATTGACTTTTTCCTGCACGATATCTATAATCTGTATTAGCTCTTTAACCTAGTCTCACTGCTATTTCAACTATTGCATTCTTAACTATAAAAATAAAATAATAATGCAAACACTACAGTTCAAATTCATTTCTTTTGAAGGAATATTTCAACATTAATTTTTTTTATAGTTAGCTATGTCTTTAAATTGTTTCGCTGTCCACAATTATACAACCTGCTTGTTTATAAGGTATTCTTGTTGTCTTGCCAGGTTAATATTAGAGTAGCACTTGAGACTTATGTTATCGAAGTTACAAGTAATCTATCCTTCACTCATTTATTTCTTATAACTATCCCCATTTAGCTTGAAATTACTATTTTTGGTGTTGGTCAAATTTTTTTCCTATCTTTTTCGCTAGTGGTTGCTATAGTTTGTTCGGTGGTTTTGATAGCTATAACACTTGTGTGATTTTCAAAAATATAACTAATTTGGTTCCGCAGCCTTCTAGATGGCACTAAGAGAGAAATTTTGATCAAGATGACTTAAACAACGCACGCTATTTGATTCCTACAAAGAGAGCACCTTGATCATGGAGTTATTTTTCACACTGTTTCTAGATAATTTTATTTGTTAGTTTATGTGTCCTTTAATGTTACAGGTAAGGACAAATATATAATCAGACCAATATCAGCACAAACAAAAAATATGAAGTGAAACTTTAAACAAAGGACATTCATGAATCAATTAATGGGGCTGAACCTGAAGATACTGGGGAGAAGCAGAAGTAAGAAGAATCAACATTGAAGTATATATTGTTAATATCAATAGGCTTGGTATTTAGGTATTAATGACGCTTTGTGGAAGTGATAACTTTAATGATTGAAAAATAGATGAAAAAGTAGAAATTAAAGACGAATTAAAAAGTTATCTCTTCATAGACTAATGTGACAATCTTTCTACCACTTGTTGCTCTCCTATATTCTTTTGTTGCCTCACTCCTGATCACCAAGAGAACCTAAAAATCGGAACAAAGAGCAAAATTAAATTGATGAAGATTAGAATCTGATTTGAAAAATCTGAAAAAGAGACAAAAGAGTGACATTATTATTGACGAAGAAAAAAAATGATACATGCATGATTTTTATAAAGTAGTTAACTTTAAAATCTGAAAAAGAGACAATTATCGACGAAGAAAAAAATATGAAATTTATATGTACAAAATAAGAAACTTAAAATCCTTATCTTGTTATTTAACTTCAACATTGGCGCGAACATCTGATTCCAATAGAGATCAAAAGCAGAGGATTTGAATATCACCTACTATAGATCAAAAGAATAAAAATAAAATATTCATAATAATATAATAAATAATTTTACTGACCTAAATGATCAAAAGCCGAGCAAGACATAAAAATCTTAAAAAAACATGTAAACTTTAATGTTTGACTCACCTACCATAGATTTTAAAAAAAATAAAAATAAAAATAAAAAAGTGATTTGAGTTACTTTTTATCTCTACTTTCTTTTGACTACAATAAAACAAATAACATCAGAATTAAAGAAAGAAGGTACACTTAAAAATAGTTAGTAAATTAATAGCAAAAGAAGAACGAATTAACATACTAACCTATCCTAATGTTGTTATTACTCAAATTTCAAGAATATAATATTGGTTTTCATCATATTGTCGTCTTTTTTGGCTGAGAAGCATGATGTTCCATGGAAACACGTTTTGTGTGCTTAATAAATACATATATAGACTCAAATTAGGATTTTTTTACCTTATTAAAATTTTAATTGACTTAGAAGTCCTAATACTATAAAAATAATTAAATAATAATTTAAATAAAATAGTAAATGACGATTTTATCTATTACAGTGTGTTTTAATGAAGGGTAAAATGTTCAAGTCACTTTTCTAAGGACCTTCACACTTTTAATATATTATAGATTATAGATATAGATATAGATATAGATATAGATTCTTCAAGTATAGTCTTTATACGTCTCTAAAAGAAGATTATAAATAAAATAGATAGTTTTATTCATTTACCATTTATTCATTTCTTTTAAAAGAAAAAAATTGAAAGTTGTTTAGAATTCAAAAAATATTACTTCCACGGAAAAAATAAAAAATTTTAAACTAATTTTATCTCAATTTGATAAATGAACAAATAATTTAAAATAATTATTTATAATAAGATGAACTAGTAATATAAAATAAAAGGAGTATCGCCTAGTAAATTTAGGTTCTTATAACGACTCAATACCCAAATGATCTAATTAAGAAGGCTTTTGATCATGAACATTAAAAAAAATTCATTTTATTTGAAATTTTGAAGTTAAAGTGTCTGACCATACCTTTTGAAAAGAATTCTTACAATTTAAATTATTTAAATACAATTAAAAAGCAAAAAAAAAAAGAGATAAAAGAAATAAAAATAAATATTTAAATGTTTTTTTTAAATATGATTTTAAATTGTATTTAAAAATTTTGTAATCAAATAATATTTTTTAAATAAGTAAAATATTTTTTTCAAAAATAATGAAAAGCTAAAGTTAGCCAAAGAAACAAAAATTTCTGTACCTTGGGTCTAACACCATGTGTGGTCAATCACGTGGCCATATGGTCAGAACGGTCAGAACGGTCAGAACGGTATACTTAACTACATAAGTTACTCCTATATAGATTGGGAAAAAAACGAAAAAGCTAAACACTCAAATATGTCATTAAGTTATTATAAAAGGCTCGTTTACGTGATTTGATATAAGTTTGATTTATTTATAACATCATTTTTAATAGTTGACTATTTATGACATTATCATTATAAAAAAATTTATTTATGTTATTATTTTATAACAAAAATTTTATAAAATTATTTTTATTATGTAGCCTTTTTTAGAGGTCGTCACCAAATCTACATCAACAAATATTACTTAAATCAAAATTAAAAATTAAATTTATTAAAATAAAATTCAATTCATACCGAAAAATAAAAATTGAACCCATTAAAAATAAAAATTAAAGTCATTAAAAATAAAAATTAGACCCATTAATTATATCAGATTTTATTTTAATGGGTCTGATTTTTTGTTTTGAGTTTAACTAAAATTGTTTGATTTGAATTTGGTGACGTGAATTTCTAATATGAGGTCATGTAGCAAAAATCACTTTGTAAAATTACCGTTGCAAATTAATGACATGAATAAATCACTCTGTAACGAGTTTAATATGAATAATTTTCCTCTTTTTTTTTTTTTTATATCATTCCTTAAGTCCCATAGATTTGATCCTGTAGAATACATGAAGGCTTAAAACTTAGTCAAACGTTAGCGAAGATAGATTCTCATAGCGAGGCGCTTTGAGTTAGCGAAGCGTTGTAGTAGCGTCAAAGTCGTATGTGCTATAATGTTGAACCAAGGATACCCCACCTTCTCTATAAAAGCAGTTAATTGAGTTTTGAACGAATTAACTTCTTGATAATGACTTAATCTATAGATAGAAATTCCTATGATGGCCAACTACCATATTAGGTTTGGAGAAAGATGAAACCAATTATATAATAGGAAAAGCAGATGGCCAAATGCAAGCTCTTTCTTTTTAAATGATACACATATTTTTGGCCTTTCTTGCTATAAAATAAAAATAAAAAATTTTGATGTATACAAAATCAAGAAGTTATTATAGATTAAAAGTAACATTGTTATATGTTGCCTCCTTTTTATAACCTCGCACAAATTAAGAAATTGTTATCAAGTGAAAGTGGCATCGAGTATAAGTTACTTTATATAGCGGTTAAATTGACATATTTCTTCTTTATAGTAACCTAGTAACTCGTTGTCAATTTCGAGAGATACATCAATAAAGAAGTTCATATCAATTAGTTGTAATAGAGAAAATGAATCAGGGTATAACATCTCACATACGTCTGTTAAATAATTTTATTTTAATTTTAGCCAAAATTACTAATATTTTAATTTAAAGAAAATAAAAGTATTATCATAATTATTTTTATTTTTTTCGAATAAAAAAATAAAACTTTTTTATAATTTGCTAACTTCTTTCTTGAAGGAAAGATTGTGTACCTATGTAAATTGAGGATCCTTCTTTTTATTTAATAACACTATAACATCTAAAATATAATTATTTAAAGAGTCTCCATTAGGAAGATTTTTCTCTCTACAGTATCTTTTAGGGGTGTCAAATGAACGGGTCGGATTGAGATTGAAGATATTAAATGGGTTAAACTGAATATCAGATTGCTCATGACCCGTTCAACTTTACTTTGAGTTGAAATAGCTAAAAATCGGATTGAATCATGACCCACTTAATCTAAAACATATTAACATATTGATATTTACCGCTTGTAAACCCAACTCAAGAAAACAAATTTGGATGGGGGTAGGGGTTGGGGTGGGGTAAGATTATTTTTTTTAAATTTTTTTTTTTCGGAAGTGGTGTGGAGTAGGGGGTCGGGGTAGGAGGGGTGGGGTTGAGGCAAGAATTTTTTAAAAAATAATTAATTTTTTTCTTAAAAAATAGTTTCTTGGAAAAGGGTTATGCCGTGGGGGCGGGATAGGGGTTAGGGGGTGAAGGGGGTTGGTATAAGATTTTAAAAAAAAAAAAAATGAGAGCGGTGTGGGGGTGTGGTGTGGGGTGTCGGGGATAGGAAAGGGATTGGATTGAGGTAAGAGTTTTTTTTTTCTAAAAAACAAATAAAATTATTTCTTAAAAAAATATATAGATATTTTGGAGGGATAGGGTATTATCTTATAAAGGGGAGGGGGTGCAAGGGGTAGAGGGAGATGGAGTTTGGGGCAAGATTTATTTTTCTTATAAAAAAAGAAGTTATTTATTTATTTTTATAAAATATTTTTTTTGGGGAGAAGTAAGAGATGCAGGGAAGGGAGGAGGGTAGGGTTTTAATCATGGGTTAAGGAAAGATTTTCACTTTGTACTTTTAAAAAAAATAAAAGAATCTTTTGGGGTGGGGTGGGAGCTCGAGGAAGAGGGGGGGATCGGTATGAAGTGGGGTTGGGGCAAGAAAAAAATTTATAAATTTCTTTTAAGAAATAAAAATAATTTATTTAATGAAGGCGGAGTAGGGGTGGGATAAGTTGGGGGTGTATTGGGGTTGAGGTGAGGTAGGTTCATTTGAACTCAATTTAAAAATAGGTTGAGATTTATTTAATAGTAAATTATCTTAAACCCAACCCATTAAATATTAAACGGATTAGACGGATCAGTTCAATTTGGGTTCACTTTGACACCCCCAGTATTTTTTATGTTAATTTCATATGTAGGCTAATGACTAAATCATATAATAATATTATACTTTTTAGTGTTTATATTATGTCATTTGAATTATCATCGCTTTGATTTCAACATTAAACTTTCACACGACGTCCTCCCGATTTCAAATCCAACAAAATTGTCGTGACACCACTTCATAAAAACAAAGGTAAAACATAAAAAGAGAGACAATTGTGTAAACTGTACCCATCTTGCCATCTCAATAAGTGCAAAATATTAAAAAATTAAAAGAAAAAATTATACATCATAAATAAAATAATTTTTTAATTACATGATATGATTAAGGTTTTAATAACGTACCCTACGTAGTTATTTTTAGTTATAAAATTATATTTTTGTGAGCCCCTATATACAAATATAATATTCAATGTATATAACAAATAATATTCTCTCTCTTATGTAAATAATTTTTCATAATCTCTCTCTTATCTAATTAGCTAATTTTGCGGCATTAACTTATGCACTCTTCTTGAACACATCTCAAAGAAAATTTTCCTCCCAAGTTAGTTGATTTTTGTCTTCTCCTAAACATCTGTTGTGGGTTTGCATTGAAGATTTTTTAAAATAATTTCTCATCCATAAACATCCGTGAGGATATACATTGAAGATTTTACAGTAATCTTTAATCTTTTGGGGTATATAGATTTGTATTTTTTGATTTTTTTTTTTAGGTATTCTTTAAATGGACTGCTAAGTTTTTTCAAATTTCATATATTTTCATAAAATAAAATGTATAATTTGAAAATTAAATTGTATGTTAGTGTCAATTCCACAGAATACCTATGAAATACATTGGATACATTTCACCCTCCCCAGACCCCACTATGTGGGAATACACTGAATTTGTTGTTATTATTGTTATCAATTCCACAGAATAAATTTTGATGAATTATTTTCATAATCAAGTATTTGATTCAATTTTACTGAATTTGATAATTGTATTAATATAAGACCCGCAAAATTTTGTCAAGGGGTTCCAGACTTAGAAAACCCTAGCTAAGTTTTCAGACTTAGTTTATTTTTGGCCTTTGAAGGTTGGAAATCTCATTTCCCCACCTTAATGTTGTTTAATAGTTTATATTTTTGTTGATTCATGATCAGGAAGATCATTAGGTATTTTCGGACAAGTTTTAGATTTTTCAGAACTCGTTTAGACCACGTTTGGTGTCTCAAAACAGTGGACCAACGCGATCTTGACGCGCCGTATCGCCTATCGCAGGTTGCCAGAGTCAAAACTACTAAGGTTTAGCATGATCAAGGCGTGATGCGTCGGATCATGTCTATGCCATTGACGCGTCACATCACCAAGCGCGTCGATGCCCAGTTTTTAGTCATTAAATGATCGCATCTTTAAGGGTAAATAGATCATTTTCCCACGAACCAGGACAGCTTCAAACATGAAATTATCCCTAAATGACCTAAATATTTCATTATTCCCACAAGTTTCCCAAAAATTCATCCTTCTCTCTCAATAGCAAGAAACCCTAGTTTCAAAATTCAAGAACAAGGCTCAAGAATTCCTTTAATAACCCTTAAGGATTTACGTTCTAAGGTATGTAAAGTGTTCATCTAAGGATCCCTTTCATCCTTGAAGTCCAAGAATCTAATTTTAAATTATAAATTTTGATATTCATGTTGTGGATTGATTATGATCACGTTGATGTGTTGTATGATTCTCAAGTTGGAATCTTTAGTGTGTTTTCATGATATTGTGTTAGCATGTGGATTGAATTTCATGAAATTGGGTTGATTAATGTAGCCATGATGTAGAAGTGTTAATGTTCATGCCTAAACCTAAGTATATGTATTCCATGTGTATGATAAAATGCCTATGTGAGTAGAATTGTATTTTATGAACCCTTATTGATCTACATGATGGACTTAGGCTATAACTACATGTTCAAAATGACTCTCATGCTAATGTTATATTTTGTGATAAAATGATGAAGTGTTCATGAGACTAGATTTTGAACTTATGATATGTTGGGATGTATTCCTATTCATGTACAAGACTATGAGTAACAAATGCATCATGAAATCCCTCAATGGTTGTATTATGAATTGTTAACAATTGTTATGGGCTTAAAAAGTGTCATGTCCTATTTATTTTTCATTCTATCGAGTCTTGGGGGTATTCAATACCCAAAAATTTAGTTGTGTGCCTAGAGCCAGTGTCAGTTTCAAGATAATCTCAGTCATGCCATGATCAGTAGTATTCTCAATCAGTTTCAGAACTCAGTAGAATTCATTCAGTTACATGACTCAAGAAAACTCAATAATCTCATGAACTCATTCATTTAGCATACTTCAGTAATATTTCATTAGTCCACGAAACTCAGTGAACTCAGTTCAGTTCATCTCAGTATAATCAGTTCAGTGTCTATTTAGTTGGGAGTAGGATTCAGCACCGAGCGAACCCAAGGATGAGGGCACACACTGATAGTAGAGGGTGTGACCCTTAGAAGCAATCCTTGCATTCCAGAACTATGTAGCTAGCATAGATTGAGACATCAACACTGACAGTTGAGGGTTGATGAGGTGGACTTACACTGCCAGATGAGGATCTTACTATTCTCCTTTGAGGACACTTTTAGATAAGGGTCACTCACAGTTTGTCCTTACCGGTGGTTGGTATTAACACTTTTCCAATTGGGGTTATAGATTGGACCCCAACTCAGTTATAATATCTTCTTAGGGGTATGTCTGTTAGATGACTACCTCCTACAGTCACAGTCTCAGTCTCAGTAATAGAACTCAGATAGTTCTACAAATTTCAAGACTGTCAGATATAATTACTTAGTTCAGTATGAAACTCAGCTAGTTCCATCAGAATCAGGACTGACAGATATAGTCACCCAGTATCAGTTATATCTGTTATCAGTAATCTAAGTTATCAGTAAAATTCATTATTCAAAATTCTTTAGTTACAGTCTATATAGTAATGCATGTGTTCTCATTCAATTATTCTCATGATATTCAGTCAGATATAGTTCATGCATATGAACCCTTACATTCAGCCTTACCTCACTTTCTGTGACAGTATATTCACACGTACTAACACATACTTTTCGTTTGCGTTATAGTGTTTTATACTACAGGTTCAGATGTACGAGCTTCAAAGCATCCTTAGCAGTTCAGATTCAGCCAGCAGCAGTAGATTACAGTGAGTCCTAATCATTCGAGGATAGCATGATTATTTCATTATTTCAGTTTAATTTTTAGTAGGCAGAGTTAGTTGGAGATATGTCTTATCAACTGCTCTTGCTAATTCAGTTGCCACCCAGAATAAATGTCCAGCTGCCGTTCCAGCCAACCCAGTGGCCAGCACTGCTACATCTAGGATTCGGGACTTCAACCAAATGAATCCTCCATTTTTTTCAGGTCTAAGTCAGATGAGGACCCTCAGGAATTCCTTGATCAGGTTCAGAAGGTTACAGATATCATAGGGGTTACTGCTAGTGAGGGTGCTAAGCTAGCTATATATTAGTTGCAGGATATGGTTGATACATGGTTCAAATAGTGGAAAGCAGAGAGGGCCAAAGATGCAGGGTTTGTTGAGTGGAAAGAGTTTGCCACTGCCTTCTTAGATAGATTCTTTCCCCTAAAGCTGAGAGAAGCTAAGGTGTTAGAGTTTATCAACCTTAGGCAGGGAAACATTACCATGAAAGAGTATTTCCTAAATTTACTCAATTAGATAGGTATGCTCCTCATGTGGTGGCAGATAACAGGGCTAAGATGAGTAAGTTTATTTCTGGGGTTAATGATAGTGTGGTCATGGAGTGCAGGACCGCCATATTGATTAGTGAGATGGACCTATCCAGTATGATAATCCATGCTCAACAGATAGAAGAGCAGAAGCTTAAGGAGAGGGAAAAGAAGAATAAGAGGGTTAGAACAGGTAGCTTCAATTTCAGTCAGCCTAAGTCGGAGGGTGGAAATCATTATCAGTTTTACCCAAAATTATCCGTTCCAGCTCCTTCCTCAGCCAGTGCTTCAGTTCCCAAGTTCAGGAATGGTAATGAAGATAGGGCACCAGGCTCTAAGTCTCGGGGCAGTGTTAGTAGTGCCCCCACTCATCCTCTTTGTTAGACTTGTGGCAAGAACTATCAGGGTATTTGCAGAGCTGACAGTGATGTTTGTTTTAGATGTGGCAATCCAGGCCACAGAGTCAGAGATTATCCCCAGCTAGGTTTTCAGGGTCAGCATAACCGTTTCTCAGCTCAGTTCGATCGCCCGAACCAGCAGGGTGTTACTTTTAGCACCACCAGTGGGCAACGCCCAAACAGACTATATGATCTTTACTCCTAACAAGATCCGAAAAATTCTACTGATGTGGTCACTGGTACGTTACATATCTTTCATATACATGTTTACACTTTGCTAGATCTAGGATCTTCTTTGTGTTTTGTTACTCCTTATATAACAGTTGATTTCAAAATTAATCTTAAAATTCTAGCAGAGCCCTTCTCAGTCTCTACACCAGTGGGTAAAACTATCATAGTTCGACGGGTATACAGGAACTGTTTGATTATGATATCTCAGAAAACCACTTCAACAAACTTAGTCGAATTAGAGATGACTGATTTTGATGTCATTTTCGGCATGGATTGGCGTTATTCCTGCTATTCCACAGTCGACTGCAGAAATAGAATTATCCAGTTTTAGTTTTCAAATGAACCCATCTTAGAGTGGAGGGGTAGTACTTTAGCCTTTACGGGTCAGCTTGTTTCCTACCTACGGGCAAGGAAAATGATATCTAAGGGATATGTTTATCATCTTATTCGAGTTAAGAACTCTGCTTCCAAAACTCCCAATCTTGAATCAGTACCAGTAGTGAATGAATATTTAGATATCTTTCTCGAAGATCTTTCAGGAATTTCTCCTGAAAGAGAAATAGACTTCGGGATCGACTTTCTTCCAGATACTCAGCCTATATCTATTCCGCCATACAGAATGGCACCAACAGAACTCAGAGAATTAAAAGAGCAGTTGAAGGACCTCCTAAACAAGGGGTTCATTATACCCAGTGTGTCCCGTAGGGTGCACCAGTTCTATTCGTGCGAAAGAAAGATAGTTCTCTCAGAATGTGCATAAACTACTGTTAGCTCAATAAGGTCACAGTCAAGAACAAGTATTTACTTCCCAGAATTGATGACTTGTTTGACCAACTCCAGGGTGCCAGTTATTTCTCTAAGATAGACCTCAGATCAGGCTATCATCAGCTCAGAGTCAGAGAATGTGACATTCCAAAAATAGCCTTTCGAACTCGATATGGTCACTTCGAATTCTTAGTCATGTCCTTTAGTTTTACCAATTCCCCAACCGTCTTCATGGACTTGATGAACCATGTGTTCAAGTAGTACTTGGACATGTTCGTCATAGTCTTCATAGATGATATTCTTATTTATTCCCACAGTGAGTGTGATTATGCAGACCATCTTAGAATATTATTGCAGACTCTCAGGAATCATCAGTTGTTCACCAAATTCAGTAAGTGTGAATTTTGGCTAAGGTCAGTAGCATTCCTTGGTCATATCATTTCCAGTAATGGCATTAGAGTCGATCCTCAAAAGATCGAAGCAGTAAAAAACTGGTCTCGCCCTGTCTCTCCATCAGATATCAGGAGTTTCTTAGGCTTGGATGGCTATTACAGACGGTTTGTTGAGGGATTTTCTTATATTGCATCCCCTATGTCCAGATTTACTCAGAAGAAATTTAAGCTTCAGTGGTCAGATCCTTGCAAGAAGAGTTTTCAAGAGTTGAAGACTGGACTCACCTCTAGTTTTGTCTCTTCCAGATGGTTCAAATAGGTTCGTAGTGTACTGTGATGCATCCAGAGTATGTTTGGGTTATGTCCTCATGCTGTATGGTAAGTTTATATCCTACGCCTCCAGTCAACTTAAACCCTATGAGAAGAATTATCTGACTCATAATCTTGAGTTAGCAGCCGTAGTTTTTACCTTAAATATTTTGAGGCATTACTTGTATGGGGTATATGTAGATGTGTTCACAGATCATAAAAGCCTTCAGTACATATTCTCTCAGAAAGATCTCAACCTTCGTCAGAGAAGGAGGTTAGAGCTCTTAAAAGATTATAACATGAGTGTCCTTTATCATCCGAGCAAGGCCAATGTAGTGGATAATGCTCTCAGTAGATTGTGTATGGGTAGTTTTGCTCATGTTGAGGACAGTAAGAAGAAGTTAGCTCACGAAGTTCATCAGCTTGCTAGACTAGGTGTCCACTTAGTCGACTCAGCAGAAGGTAGTGTATGGGTTTAGAACAGTTCTGGATCATCCCTAGTTTCCGAAATTAAGGAAAAATAAGATAGAGATCCCAGTCTAGTCAAGTTGAAAGAACCAGTCAGAGATCAGAAAGTAGAGATTTTCTTCTAAGGGGGAGATGGTGTTTTGCGTTGTCAGGGTCATCTCTGTGTGCCAGGTGTAGACGAATTAAGGTAATGAATTCTTCTAAAAATGCATGGTGCGCGTTAATCAATTTATCCAGGGGCCACTAAGATGTACCATAATTTGCGGGAGATCTATAGGTGGAGTGGGATGAAAAGAGATATTGCAAAATTTGTGGCTAAGTGTTCTACATATCAGCAGGTTAAGATTGAGCATCAGAAGCCTAGTGGGTCCATGCAGGAGTTCAGTATTCCTACTTGTAAGTGGGAAGAAATAAACACGAACTTCGTGATGGGTTTTCCTCGTACACGTCATCAGCACAATTCAATTTAGGTCATTATAGGCAGAATAACCAAGTCATCTCATTTCCTTCTGATTCTTACCTCTTATTCAGCCATTATGCCAAACTCTATATCAGGGAGTTGGTCAGATTACATGGTGTTTTATTGTTTATTATTTTAGATAGAGGTACCCAATTCACCACTTCTTTTTGGAAAGCACTCCAAAAGAGTCTTCGTACTCGAGTTCATCTCAGTACAGTCTTTCATCCTCAGACAGATGGTCAAGCAGAAAGGACCATTCAGACATTGGAAGACATGCTAAGGGCGTGTGAAATTAATTTCAAGGGTAGTTGGGATGACCATTTTCCTTTGATTGAGTTTGCATACAACAACAACTATCATTCCAGTATCCAAATGGCTCTATTCAAAGCTCTCTACGGTAAGAGATGTAGATCTCCAATCAGTTGGTTCGAAGTGGATGAGGCCGTAGTAGTAGGGCCTGACTTGATCTTCAATACCTTAGAGAAAGTTTAGTTAATCAGAGAAAGGCTCAAGATAACTCAGAGGCGACAAAAATCGTATGCAGATGTGCATAGAAAGGATCTTGAGTTCGAGATTAGTGATTATGTGTACTTAAAATCTCTCCCATAAAGAGAGTGAAGAGGTTCGGCAAGAAAGGAAAGCTCAATCCTCGGTATGTCGGTCCCTTTAAAATTCTCAGTCATTTCGGCAAGGTAGCTTGTGAGGTTGCCTTAAGTTCTAGCTTCAGTTCATCCAGTATTTCATGTCTCCTAGCTTAAGAAGTGAATAGATGACCCAACAGTCGTAGTCCCTATTGAGCGCATAGATATTTAGAACAGTCTCTCATATGAGGAAATTCCAATCGAAATTCTTGACTATCAGACTAGTAGACTGAGGAACAAAGAAATCCCTCTAGTCAAAGTTCTTAGGCAGAATCAGTTCGTTGAGGGAGCTACTTGGGAAGCAGAAGCAGGCATGCGGACCAAGTATCCTAACCTCTTATCCACAAACTCAGACTCAGCCCAAGGTAATATCTTTCCTTAAATATATTCAGTTTTATGTTCAAATTTCAGTTACCAACTTGGTATTCAACTCCATGCTTAGTTTTTATTACAAACTTGGTATTTTACCATTACATGTTCAATCGCATGTCCATGAGTCAGTTCAATCATGTATTCATACATCAGATATGCGTGATCAGTTTATCAATACTCTCAGTCATGCATTCATGTATCAGCTCAGTCATGAAATTATGCATCAGATATGCATGCTCAGTATGAATCTCAGTCATGTAGTCATGTTTCAGTTGTTTATGTTTAGTATGTACTTCAGCATATCATTTCTCCCATTTTAGTCAGTCTCATTCGAGGATGAATGTTCCTAAGGGGGAGATATTTAATGATCCCGCAAAATTTCTAAGCTTAATACAATCCTTTAAGCTTGTCAAGGGGTCCCAGACCTAGAAAATCCTAGCTAAGTTTCCAGACTTAGTTTATTTTTGGCCTTCGAAGGTTGGTAATCTTATTTCACGACCTTAATTTACTTTAATAGTTTATATTTTTGTTGATTCATGATCAGGAAGGTCATTAGGTATTTCAAACAAGTTTTGGATTTTTTGAAACTCGTTTAGACCACGTTTGGTGTCTCAAAATAGTGGACCAATGCGATCTTGGCGTGCCGCGTCGCCTATCGCGTTGGTTAACATTGTTGCAGGTTTCCAAAGTCAAAATTACTAAGGCTTAGCACGATTAGGGCTCGATGCATCGAGTTTCACTTCGATGTCATCGACACGCTGCGTCGCCAATCGTGTCGATATCTAATTTTCAGTCATTAAATGACTGTATCTTTAAGGGTAAATAGGTCATTTTTCCATTAGCCAGGTCATCCTCAAACATGAAATTAATCCCTAAATGACCTAAATATTTCATTATTCACACAATTTTTCCAAAAATTCATTTTTCTCTCTCAAAAGCAAGAAACCCTAGTTTCAAAATTCAAGAACAAGGCTCAAGAATTCCTTCAATAACCCTTAAGGATTTACGTTCTAAGGTACGTAAAGTGTTCATGCAAGGATCCATTTCATCCTTGAATTCCAAGAATGTAATTTAAAATTATAAATTTTGATATTCATATTGTGGATTGATTATGATCACGTTAATGTATTGTATGATTTCCAAGTTGGAATCTTTAGTGTGTTTTCACGATATTGTGTTAGCATGTGGATTGAATTTCATGAAATTGGGTTGATTAATGTAACCATGATGTAGAAGTGTTAATGTTTATGCCTACGCCTAAGTATATGCATTTCATGTGTATGATAAAATGCCTAAGTGAGTAGAATTGTATTTTATGAACCCTTATTGATCTACATGATGGACTTAGGCTATAACTATATGTTCGAAATGACTCCCATTTTAATGTTATGTTTTGTGATGAAATGATGAAGTGTTCATGAGACTAGATTTTGAACTTATGATATGTTGGGATGTATTCCTATTCATGTACAAGACTATGAGTAACAAGTACATCATGAAATCCCTCAATGGTTGTATTATGAATTGTTAACAATTGTTATGGGCTCAAAAAGTATCATATCCTGTTTATTTTCATGCTATCGATTTCTGGGGGTATTCAATACCCGAAAATTTAGTTGTGTGCCTAGAGCCAGTGTCAGTTTCAAGATAATCTCAGCTACTATATGATCAATAGTATTCTCAATCAGTTTCAGAACTTAGAGGAATTCAGTCAGTTACATAACTCAAGAAAACTCAGTAATCTCATGAACTTAGACAGTTAACAGACTTCAGTAATACTCCGTCAGTCCACGAAACTTAGTGGACTCAATTCAGTTCATCTCAGTATAATCAGTTCAGTGTCTATTAAGTTGGAAGTAGGATTCAGCATCGAGCAAACTCAAGGATGAGGGCACACACTGATAGTAGAGGGTGTGACCCTTAGAAGCAATCCTTGCGTTCCAGAACTATGTAGCCAGCATAGGTTGAGACATCAAAACTGACAGTTGAGGGTTGATGAGGTGGACTAACACTACCAGATGAGGGTACCATTCTCCTTTGGGGACACTGTCAGATGAGGGTCACTCACAGTTTGTCCTTATCAGTGGCGCGGTATTGACACCTTTATGATTGGGGTTACAGATTGGACCCCAACTCAGTTATAATATATTATTAGGGGCATGTCGGTTAGATGACTACCTCCCACAGTCACAGTCTCAATCTCAGTAATAGAACTTGATAGTTCTGCAGATTTCAGGACTATCAGATATAGTTACTTAGTTCAGTACGAAACTCAGCTAGTTCCATCAGAATCAATACTGTCAGATTCAGTTACCCAGTATCAGTTATATCTGTTATCAGTAATCCATATTATCAGTAAAACTCAGTATTCAAAATTCTCATGATTTCAGTTATAGTCTATATAGTAATGCATGTGTTCTCATTCAATTATTCTTATGATATTTAGTCAGATATAGTTCATGTATATGAATCCTTGCATTCAGTCTTACCTCACTTTGCGTACCAGTACATTCACATGTAATGACACATACTTTTCTTTTGCGCTATAGTGTTTTATACCATAGGTTCAGATGTACAAGCTTTAAAGCATCCTTAGTAGTTCAGATTCAGCCAGCAGTAGTAGATTACAGTAAGTTCTCATCATTCAAGGATAATATGATTATTTTACTATTTCAGTTCAGTTTTCAGTAGACGGAGTTAGTTGGGGATATGTCTCATCAACTCCTTATTTAGACAGTTTAGAGGCTTTCAGACTAGATGTTCAGACTATAGCATGTTTATATAGTTATTTCAGTTTTGGTATTGTTATACCACATTATCAGTTATGTTTCAGTTTTGAACCTTATGGCAGATTTTCGTATTTATTTCAGTTATATTGTTATTACAATATTACTATTATTCAGTGCTCAGTTACAGATATCAGTCATGGGTTAGCTAGTGGTCCCTCAGAATTGTTAGCACCGTGTAGAGTTCGGGGTACCAGACTCGGGGCGTTATAATTAAGTTGCATAGATTTTTGTATGTGGGTAGGCATTATATATTTTTTTTCATGTGTATACTTTAAAAGACATATGAATGTATTGAATGTATATTTTTGGTGGATATATGTAGATTTTTGTATAACTATATATGTATATAAGTTTGTGTTGTGATGGTATACATATACATATTACATGCATATGTATGTGTTGGTTTGTATATGAGAAAATACATAAAGTACCTCCTGATCTTGTCCGGCTGTTTTAAAAAGACACCCAAACTATACTTTCGACCTATTACCTCACAAATCTTACTAAAATCATTGTAAATACACTATTTTGATGAAAATTTCAGCATTCCTCTTTTTTTAAAAAAGCGCATGTTTGGCACTTTCTTCTTTTTCTTCCAGTTCACTGATCTTTACTTCTTCTCTTTCATTACTTCTTCCATTGTTGTTGATCTTAAATTGAATTATTTGCTAAAGTACACCTCAATTGTTCTCCCTATTAAATTGAATTCCAAAAAAGAAAGATTTCATTCAATTAAGGAATGCGGAGAACAATTTTTTGGAGATGGAAAGGATATGATTCCATCGACAACAAATTGGTATATTGATTACTATTTCAATAGTGGAATTGAAAATAATTTTATTGATCCTTTTGCCTACATTTGCATATTTTTCAATAAAAATTTAATTTTTCATATTGGGTTTATCGTCAAAAAATACCTTCTCAGCGGAAAAAATGGTATCTACCATATCATATCTTTTTTATCCTTTTTTAAATCTCTTTATCATTCTTCAATTCAAGATGAACATAAGAATAATGTTGCAGACCGTTGGTGTATCTCAAATTGTGGAAATCTCTCAGGAAAAGTATAAACCTCACAATAGGGATAGACAACACGACCCCAAGCCCAATTGTGCTCTCCTTTCGATTTCTCTGTGTGTAGTGTCGGTGTGTGAGTATGTGTTTTTCACTGGGTTGTTGTGTGTGCATGAATAGAGTATTGTGTGAAGTTGTGAGAGTGTGTGAATGGAGTATTAAAAAGATGAGGAAGACATCAATGGAGAAGAAGGTATTTTTAAATTTTTGAATAAATAATTTACAGGTGGCAGTTTTTTATTGGCAATTTAAGTCAAATTTTAACCATTCACACGCTTGGTGTGCGTGTCTAGATGCATAGACAAAATTTAAGTTAAAATGGTGTATTTACAACGGATTAAGTAAGAATCGTGGGGTAATAGATAGAAAGTAAAGTTTAGGTATTTTTTTGAAAAAGTCTGACAAGATCAGGGGGTACTTTATGTATTTTCTCTTTGTATATACATTTTGCATGTGTATACATATGTTCTATATTTGTGTATATATACATATGCATATTTATATATATGTACATACATATGCATATAAGTATAATTATTTTTATATACATACGCTGCTTTTTATATATTGTATATCACATATTATTTAATTATTTCTATATACATATGTTGATTTTTATAGATTGTGCATCACATATTAGAACGAGTATCAGCGCATTAGGATCCCAATATACAAATGTTCAATCATTTAATTGTATATGTATAATATTATACATTTATACAATAAACATTGATATACATATGTATATGTTTATTCAATATGTAGTTGATATGCATATGTATATGTTATACAAATGTGTTTGTCTCATATATATATATGTGTGTGTGTGTGTTTATTCGTTTAATTGTATATGTATAATATTATATATTTATATAATATATTGTTGATATGCATATGTATATATTATACATTACACATATTTATAAAATTCTAAAGTGTTGTATATACAATTTTATGTGTGTGTGTCTGTCTATATATATATATATATATATATATATATATATATATTCAAAATTCAATTGTATAAAGTATAATTGATTTTTGTAAGTTTGTACTTAAAAAGGGTCAATTATGAAAGAACAATCACCGAAAAAATTTGTTATATAGAAGGAGAATATTAGAGGAAATTGGAGATAATAATGACCATTAATTAATTACTTACACTATAGACCATTAACTAATGTCTATAGAATGTAATTAGTAAAACTTATATTATAAAGCTAGTTAGGAGGAGTCTATAGTGTCTATACGTAAAATTTTGCTAAATTAAAATGTAAATGATTTACAAAACAACTCAAGTTACCTTTTCAAGCCCAATCCAATTATAAACTTATTCGTAATAAAGAAAGAAAAAGATCATAAAAAAACTAAAGACATTTTATTCCACACAAACATCGATGATGAGAAATAAAATGCATGCATGTATATTATTTTATTTTATTTTTAGCGCTAATCAATTTTCTTAGGCAAGGAAACCTTTTTTTGATATAAAGATAAATTATATTGTTTTGAAAGTGTTAAATAGCATGATTTCTTACCTAAATGAAAAAGGATTTTAATTAGTGAAATATCAAATATTAGAACAAAATAATTTAATGATAATTATTAAAGAAAATAGTAAAGACAAATCGTTTCAATTAATAATAAATGTATAAAAGAAAAAATTGTTGTGTATACGTTATATTATTAAGTCAAAAAATTTTAAAGATTAAGGAAAAATGGTGCTAAAAATATTTATACTTTGAGAAATTTGTAATTACGCATCCTGAAAAAAACCGTATTTAACTAGCATATATTTGACACTTGAACTACTGCATGTATTCCACGCACATTGAGTGCGTGAGAAAAAATTGTCTGATATAAGGGAACAAATATATGTCAGTTAAATACGATAAAAATTAGTCTAGGAGGTCATAGAATTTTCAAAAAATTCAAGATGCGTAACTGCAAATTTTGCTTAAGTACAAGTATTTTTCGCATAGTTTTTCCAAAAATTAACATAAAACTTTAAAGATAGAAAGTGTAATACAATAACTCGCCATCACTTAAACAATATACACTTTGACCCATCATACCACACAAATTTGTCCACATTAGTTATGTATTATAGTAGTTTTAAAGTGATAATATAAAGAATAATTAGGGAGCTTAATCACTTAGATCATATAATTTTCCCTAGTTAATCAATCAAGTCCCTATCTCATGTTGGACCCTTACTGTTTACACGTGCTCTTACAAGAATAACCCTATATTGTGTAAGACTATGAGGGTTGAAAGCACACTTTGAATAAAGGAAAGAGCACTCGAGAAAATTAAGAAACTCTTAGCAAGTTCTGTTCCATTCAAGACATGGAACACAACCAATTACCAATTAGTGGCCATTCAGAAAAAGAGGAAAACTTTGCTTATGCAATGCAACTATGGTCATCATCAGTTCTACCCTTTGTGCTTCATTCAACAGTTGAATTGGAGGTATTTGAAATCCTAGCCAAAGCTAACACACAACTTTCTGCTTCTCAGATTGTTTGTCAAATGCCTACTTGCAAGAACCCTGATGCAGCCAACATGCTAGACAGGATGCTTTACGTCTTAGCTAGTTATTCATTGCTCACTTACTCCATTCAACAAAATGAAAGACACTATGGTTTGTCAGCAGTGGGCAAGTTCTTTGTTCGTGATGAAGAAGATGGTGCATCTTGGGGGCCAGTCCTGGCTTTGCTTCAACATAAAGTACTCATTAACAGCTTGTAAGTTTCGTCTTACACTATATATATTTTTAATCTACTCACACTGCTATACCCTTTGACCACAAGATTCTTGATTAATTTACCTCTTGCTTTTGGTAAGTTTGGTCAAGGTTTTTCAAGGTCAAAAATATTTCTTTTAAAAAAAATATATATTTTTTAGTAGAACAAGAATGAGTTGTTTAGAAGCCGAAAAATGTAGCTTCTCCTCAAAAAGTTCTTTTAAGTATTTTTGAGAAAATATATTAGAATCACTTTTAAGAACTTGGAAAAATGACTAATTGCTACTCTTTTAAACTTATTAGTAAAGCATAAATATTTCCCACCAAAATTACTTTTTAAAAGCATTTTTTTTAAAAAAAATATTTTTTTAGAATAAATTAATTTTAAAAGTTTTAAAAGAAAACCGTTGTTCATTTAGCAGAAAATGGAGTCTGAACCTTTTCTCACCATTAGTACATCTTTTACATAAAAAATTAACTCAAATTAAAGGGTTGAGGCGTACATTATGGACAAGAGGTGGCCTAGTGTTAAATGTCGCTCCCTTCTATTCAAAATACTTAGTTATGTTGTATTTTTCAAAAGTTAATTTGATTAATTTTTAAAATTAAATTAATATTTTATGACTAAAATTTGAATACCAAATACTATACAAAACATACTTTAAATTATAATTTTTCTCATATTAATAATAAAAATAAATATATATTAAAATATTAATCAAAATACATATCACTTGTCTCTAATAAAAGAAAGTAAAAGGCATATCAAAGTAAAAGGCATGATACAGTACTTTCTTTGTTAATTTTGTTTTTATGTGAAATTGGGGAAAAAGGAAAATTGATGCATCTAATCTTGGAATAATTCTAATATTTTTTGTTTATATACGTAACACAAATAAATAAGTAAAATCCACTTATTTTTAGAAAATATTTCCAGTGTTTATTTTAATAATTCAAATTTATTACTCTTGCTTTGAAAAATTAAATTTTATTATTAGTACTTTATGTAATTATATTTGATGAAAAAGTAATGATATAAAATGGGATATCCTTCTCCCAACTCAATGGAAAATATATGGTTATGCACGTGTCAATTTGAAAAGTACAATGGTCCCTTAGTGTATAATGACATTTCAACTGAGGGCATGATATGTAATTTAGCCAAAAAAAAAAAAAAAAAACAGATGGCATTCTTTTGGATTTATTGATAAGGTTTAAAAATAGTTTAGCAGAAAAGACAATCCTCTTAAGCAAACTATTATAAAATATTTTTAAAGGTCATAATATCTTCAAATTTTTCATTTAAATGACCCAAAACTAACATGTTAAAGTCAACTTTTCTAATATATAGAAAAGAAATTCGTGAGAAATGAACTTTATTTTTGGAAAAAAATTGTGAGTTAATTGGCTCAACTTAATCTTTCTTATGCATCCAAAGTTACGAAAACGAATAAATAGCATAAAATCATAACACAAAGATAGCGAAATAAATTGCAAATTGCCTTCAACGTGGGCATCATTGTGTTCCTCAATAAGTGGCGCATCTTATAAAACTAGATATCGAGGATCGGTGCAATATAAATTATTTTTTTACTTTAATTTATGTAATACAAATAAAATTTAAATAATTAACATATTTTTAATATATTTTTAGATATTTTAAGTTGTTAACCATTGTAATTTTTAGTACATTTTTATGTAATTTTTAAATAATATATGTTACTCTCCTTGTTCAACCTTTTGTGGCATTGATAGTCAATTATATTTTAAAGATAATTTAAGTTTTAAATTATTGTGATTTATAATAATTTTTTGTCCATTCTACTAATTAGAAGTGACATAGTAAAATTATCATTTTATATCTATTTTCTTATTAAGTATTATTAATTTTTTAAATACTTAGATGACTTATAATAATTAATTATGGATGATATAATAAAATCACGATTGAAGCAGTTAAAGCAAACATGCCAAAAATTATTTATTTTACTTGTTTGTATTAAATATTATTAATTTTCTAACATGTAGATGAATTATAATAATTAATTAGCGACAATACAGTAAAATTATGATTGAAACAGCTGAAATAGACAAGTCGATCTGCTGTCGGCTTCAGCTGATGAACTCCCTTTATCAAAATTACTTTAAAAAATTACTTGTGAAAAAAATTTAAGAAGGTCTCATATAAATCGTCAAGTTAATTTAAAACATCAAGAGTTAATTTTCAGTTTATGTCTATTTTACCTTTTTATTAAATATTATTAAGTTTTTAATGCTTAGATGACTTATAATAATTAATTAAGGGTGATATAGCAAAATTATGGTTGAAGTAGCTGAAGTAAACATATCATAAATAACTATTATTAATTTGTTATTATGTAAATGACTTATAATATTTAATTAGGGATATAATAATTAATTAGGGGTGCTATAATAAAATTACGATTGAAGCAGCTAAAGCAGACACACCATAAATGTCTATTTTATTTTTTATTAAATATTATTAATTTTCTAATACATAAATAACTTATAATAATTAATTCGAAGTGATATCATAAAATCACAATTGAAGCAGTTGAAGCAGGCATGTCGACCTCCAACCTGCTTCGTCAGATGCTAAACTGCCTCTTATAAATAAGAGAATTCTATATGATAAAAAGCTATTGCAATGAATAAAACCACAATTTAGCTATACAAATGCGTATTTACATAAAATAATTTAGCCTATGAATTTTGTTTTCTTCCGAAGGATATTCTTTAAAATAAAATACTTACAAAGTTAATCAACCAAAAGGGAAAATTAGTCAAGTCTAATTGTTTTACATTAATGATACTAGGTTAATTAAAAGATTTGTTACAGCAAAAAGAATTAAATGTGAAAAATAAGCTAATATCATAAAACACAAGGAAAGTTAAGGGTCAGACTGTGAAACCTAAGGTCTCTGAAATTATTTCTAATCTAATAAATATCTTAATCCTAGTTAAGTTGACAAGTTTATACTCCCTCAATTTCATTTTAGGTGACGCTTATTGACTTGACACACCCTTAAGAAATTATTTAATAGAGCCTATTAATTATGCATTGAAAATATGAATTTAAGTAAATATACTTTGTTTAGTCATTTAATGTTGAGGATAATATTGAAAAAATATAATAAAATCCTCTTGATTTCCCTCAAAGGGACAACTAAATTAAAACAAATAATTTTAGAAAGAGGTCAACTAAAACGAAACAGATGGAGTATTAATTCCTCCTCCTGCTTCTTCGTCAAATACTTGGTTAGATACGGAATTCCTTGCTTTTATGTCCATTCCTAAGTCATAATGTCTGAAAACGAAAAGGTTATAAAGAAGCTTTTTTCATTGTTCGTGAAAAACTCTATTCTATCTCTCCACTGTTATGTAACAAAGAGGGCTTGCCCCAGTTGTGTATTTGCTTTGTTCTATGCACCCTTAAAATTGATTCTAAACTTCATTCACGAACGAACCAGAATTTTGACAAAGTCAACCCCTTTTTGTTACTTTACCTTGAAAGGATAATAAACTTTGTCCCTATAGCATTCCTGTACGTGGTTCACAAGAAGGAAAAAATTATTACAGTATATATTTTTTACCTTTACGGACTAACGACAACAACTAAATGATAAATTAAAACCATTATGTACAAAGTTCAAAAGCATTAAGATCATATCTCATCTCTTTCGATATATCTAATTTGAAATCACAGGTTTGGGTTAAAAGATGCCATTCTTGAAGGAGGAGTTCCATTTGACAGGATGCACGGTGTAAATCTATTTGAATATCTAGAAATGGATCCCGAGTTTAGTATTGTTTTTAACAAGGCAATGATCAACCATACAACTCTAGTCATGAAAAATATACTTGAGCACTACAAGGGTTTTGAGGACCTCGAGACTTTGGTTGATGTGGGAGGTGGTCTTGGAATTAACCTCAACATGGTTACATCTAAATACCCAACCATTAAGGGCACTAATTTTGATTTGCCTCATGTTGTTCAACATGCCCCTTCCTATAAAGGTACCTTCTCATTCTTGTTTTTCTTCTTTGCTTTACTTATATATATATAAATATATATATATATATTTCATTCATTTCGATTTGTCTGTACTTTAATTTGGTATATGCAGTTTAAAAAGTAAAGAAAATTTTTAATCTTGTAATTTTAAATTAAAGATATGTAATATGTACAAAATGTTATTTAACGATATATGACTTTAACGTGTCATATGGAAAGTTGAAATTAAAAAAATTATAAAAAAAAAAAAACTTTCTGAAGTAGACTTAAAAAGAAAGTAAAACAAAGATAACACACTATTTGGTCCAACGATCCTTGAATTTACTCAATTTACATAGTAATTTACAATCTTCGATATTCACCTTTTATACCGCGATTGTGTTTATGTGTAAAGTTTTAAGAATAAATAGGTTAAAAAATTCATAAACTTTCACCATTTTTGTGAATTTATTATCTAAATTATTGGGTATTCCTTTTCTGTCTTTGGATTATAACTCTTTTTAGATAAAAAAAAAAAAATCATGGTTGAATATGTGGCAAAATATTCAAGATAACTTGTTGAGAGATCCATAGAAGATGAAAAAAGATCTTGGTAGAATGGTTCATGGTAGTTAAGGGGGTTATGCGATCCAATAATTTAGATAACAACTCACAAAATAATTATACTTTTAGAGGAATTTTGGCCAATTTACTCCATTTCTTTTCCACTTGGAACTTCTTGGATAAGTTTTTGGAGTGGGATGTTCATGTAGCATGCCATTTTCTTCTTTAAGGTATTTCAATAAGAATTCGTAATACTCCCCCGTTTAAAAAAACATGGCCTACTTTGACTTGACATAAAATTTAAGAAAATAAAGAAGATTTTTGAATCTTGTGACCTTAAATTAAAGTTGTGTCAAATGTACCAAAATGTTCTTTAATCTTGTGGCCCTAAACATGTCATGTGGAAAGTTGAAATTAAAATATTGCCAAAAAAGGAAAGGAATCATTCTTTTTAAAACGAACTAAAAAGAAAAGTAGGTCATTCTTTTTTAAACGGAGGGAATAACTAATAGTTCAGAAGAATCATTTGAAGACCTAATACTTTAAATGTGAAACTAGTAAATTAATATTTTATTTGTTTTAATTTATTTGATTGATTTTGACTTGGCATGAACTTTTAAAAAAATAATTTTTTTAAAAATCATATGTGATCTTAAATTAAAAATATGTAGAATGTATCAAAATGTTTTATAATCTTATAATCTTAAACATATCATGCAGAAAGTTAACATTAAGAAGTTACCATAAAAAAATATTTTTTTTTAAACGAACTAAAAAATGAATAAATTAGAATGAATAGAGTAATTATTTAGGAGGTTTTAATCTATTCACTCTAAATTTTCATTTTCACCAAATTTGAATATTTCAACCGATTGTAACAAGTTTGTTTATTTCTTGGTTGTGAACTTTTGCTTGCTATAGATATATAATTGGAAAAGAGGTCAAATTTATCCCTTTATTTTGACAAATCGGCTAAATATATTCTTCTTCATATTTAGGGGTTAAATTTATTCTCGATGTCATACTTTAGGGCAAACTCTACTTTGAAAAATTGGCTTAAAGTACCTTTCGTTATATTTTAACGTCAAATTTATCCTCGATAGTCGATATCACACTTTAATACACATTTACAAATTGACAAAATGATCTTCTGGACCCTTGTACTTATGTCGGTTTTGTAAGTTGACATTCAACTTACATGTTTGTCATCTGGATCCCTGAACCCACTAAAAAATAATATTTTAAACACTTTTTTGGTGAGTGTAATACACTCTCGCCACATCAACTGTCATGTCATCTTCCACGTCATTTCTATATATAAAAATATTAAATATTAAAATAAAATAAAATAAAAATAATCCCCCCCAACCTTCTTCCTCTGTTCTCTCTCTTCCCCTTTTCTTTCTCTTTCCTTGATTCTTATTTTCCTTTTCTCTCTCTCTCTTTCTTCTTCTTCTTCTTCTTCTTCTTCTTCTTCTTCTTCTCTTTATAAACACCAACCAATATATTCTATTTCTAATGAATGAAAAAAACAGTTAAAATTGTTATATTTTATATATATAAAAAAACTCATATGAATTCAAGATCTATAATACCCATTTTATGTATTGATTATTTTAGTTATTTGGTGTAAAATTTTAGATTTTTTTTGTTAGCAGGTGATTCCATGGTAAAGTAATAAACATCTTTGGTTGTGTTCTTCTTTTTGAATTTGTTTGATCAGTCAAATTAAGGGTAACTGAAGTCTTTGAGATTTTGTTTGTAGAATATGATTCCATGGTAAAATTGAAATGGAATTGAAATTTGAGATATTTTTTTTGAATTGATTTCATGGTGTTTGGTTTGAATTGATTCCATGGTGTTTTGTGATGCTGCAGTAGGGTGGGGTAGGGGCGGAATGCTGGTGTAGTGGTGGTTGTCTTGCTTGGGGAGGGTGGAAGATAGGGTGGGGGACGAGAAGAGGGTAGAGGACGGGGGAACGGAGTGGTGGACGGGGGAACGGGGTAGGGGACGAGGAGGGTGCTGGATGGGGTAGGAAACGATGATGGACTGGTAGATGGGGTGGGGGCGGTGGTGGACTGGTGGATGGGGTGAGGGGCGGTGGGGGAGGGGGTGGGGTGCTGAACGCGGTTGGGGGAGGGGGAGGGCCTTTTTTTAATTTTACTTTTTAAAAATATTATTTTTAAAATTTTTAAAAATATTTTTAAAATTAAAAAGCTGAAAAAATATTAAATTTTTAAAAAATATATATTTTTTTAATTTTTAAAATTCTTTTTAAATTTAAAAAGCTGAAAAATGTGCTTCACTCGCTCATACGCGCATGACTACACGTGTTTTAACCTAGTCAATAATTTTAATGCCATATAGATCAAGTCAACAGTCAAAGGGTTTAAAATATTAAATTTTATTGGGTTTAAGGGTTCAAATAACAAACATATAAGTAGAAGTATCCAACTAATAAAACCAACATAATACAGGGATCTAGAAGATCATTTTGCCTTACAAATTTAATACAACTCTCCCATAGTGTCAAGTGACTTGGGAAAGCAGTATAGGGGTAAGCTAGAAAGTAGATCAAAAAACGGATCCATGCATTTTACAGTTGTATTTATTATGAAATATAAAATAAAGATAAAAGAAGAAGAAGAGAGGAGATTCTTTTATTTTTCATGACAAATTCTTGAGAAGTTAATACAATGAAATAAAATCCTTTTATTTATAGGTGAAAACTGACCTTGAAGTTTTCAACTTTTTCATAAATAGACATTTGGTAAAGTAAACATCCATTATATATGATAAAGTACACATTCACTATATATATAATAATATATTTATAACAATATTTTTTTTTTTAAAACTACTTATTGCAGGGGTCGTACACGTCGGGGCAGATATGTTTGAAAGTGTTCCACAAGGAGATGTTATTTTTATGAAGGTACGTACCTCAAATTAATTAAGAATCTACTATGAAAAATTAGGTTTAGCAGAAAAGGTAATTAATTAAATATGAAAGTTAATAACTCAAATGGTCACTCAACTATAGATTTTATTCTAGTCACCCGACTTTGATCTTTATTTCAAAAGTCACTCAACTATTATATTTTTACTCAGAAGGTCATTCAATCAATTTAATTATTATTTTTTAAATAATTTTTGCGTGAAATTTTTTATTTAAAAATAAAATTCTGAAAAATTAAAAGTATTCCTTTAATGATCATTTTATCCTTATTCCCTTAAATTAATTAACGAATAATTAACCTAAATTAATTAACGAATAATTAACCTATTCTTATCTTTTTCAAACAAGTAACTGACAAAATGGATTTTTCTTTGTTCTATTCCTTTTCTTCTTCACGGTTTCTCCTATGGCAACCACTTCCACCCTTGTTATATTGGCATCTTACACTACATATTATTTGTCTGCTTTTATATATATTTAGAAGGGTAATAGTTACACTTCAAACAAAGATAGGAGGATAAGAAGTTAATTTAGGAGGATAACAAGTTAATTTAAGTGTGTAAATTAAATAATCTTTTTTGGACAAATTTAAGGAGTAACATATTATTTTTATTTATTTTAATTGAAGTTATTCTAAAATGATGTATTTAGTTTAATTTACTCTTAAGTTGTTTTGGAGTGTGTTTGGTACGAAGGAAAACACTGAATAATGTTTTTCAATTTTCTTATTTTTGGTTGGCTTAAATATTTTGGAAGATATTTTTCAAGTTAATTTATTTTTCTCAAATTTAAGGAAAATATCTTGAGCCGGGAGTCTATCGAAAACAACCTCTCTACTTTTTCGGAGGTACCGGTATGGACTGCGTACATTTTACCCTCCCCAGACCCCACTATGCGGGAATACACTGGGCTTGTTGTTGTTGTTGTTGAAAATTTAAGGAAAATGATTTCCCTTCAAAAAGTAAGAAAAACATTTTTCAAAACTCTCTTTCAAGGTCACTCTTAAGTTGAAATATTCATACAACTCTCAAGATCATCCACCCTTATCCCGACCCCCAAATCTCCTACCACCCCCACCCCAATCCCAAAAAAGTATTTTATTTTTTTAAAACATATTTTCTTACATCATCTCCTCTCCCAAAACCCAACCCCTACCATCTCCCACCCCCTCCGAAAAGAGATTTTCTTTTTTTTTTTTTAAATTCAAAAAATTTTCTTACTCCATCCCCCTACCCGACCCCGTCCCCCTAAAACAAATAATTTTTTAAAGTATTTTAATTTTTTTTTCTTACCCCACCCTCACTCCCCTACGCCAACCTCTACCCCCGACTAGCCGCCAGCTCCCCACCCCCAAAAAAAATAAATTTATATTTTAAAAATATTTAAAAAAATTTTGTACCCCACCCCTACCACCTCTACCACCTATTCTAATACCCCTCCCCCCCCCCCCCCCCTCTTTTTTTTTATTTTTTTTTTTTTAAAAATTTTAAACTTTTTTCTTACTCCAATCTTTTTGCCCCTTTATTCTCATTGTTTTTGTTAAATTTATATAAATACTTTTAAAAAATATTTTTTACTTGCATAACGATCACAAGAATATAAGTAACAAACAATTTATTTTGATAGAAAATATTTTCATTCTCCATATCGACCCTAGAAAAAGTATTTTTTAGGGTCAAAAATTATTTTTTTAAAAAAGTATATTCTACTCTTTAGCTAAACACTAGAATGTATTTTTTGAAAAATATTTTTTTATTCACCAACTAAACACTAGAAAATATTTTTCACTCACCAACCAAACACAAGAAAATAAATTGAGAAAAATTACCCGAATTAGCCACTTTTGGGCTTTTATTACCACTTAAAGCCTAATTTTTAATTAATTATAATTCATAGCCCCCTCTTGCCTATTAATTATTCCTAATTATATTTCATAGTCTTCCTTTTTTGTATTTTTTTCTTATTTTCTATTACTTTCCTCCTCCTTCTTCTTCTGTATTTTTTCCTCCTTCCTTTTCTCTCATTTTTTCTCCTCTTTTTCTCTCATTTTTTCTCCTTTTTTTTCTTTTTTTTCTTTTCAATTTTTCTCCTTTTCATTTGTGCGAACTAGTAAACACTAATACAAGTGCGAATTATAAAATACAAATACAAATACGAACTATAACATACAAATACAAGTGTGAACTATAAAATACAAATACAAATACGAACTATAACATATAAATACAAGTGTGAACTATAAAATATAAATACAAATGTGATCTATAACATATAAATACAAGTGTGAACTATCATTTTTGTATTTTTTAATTATTGAAAAGGAACGATTGATTTTCTTTCCATGAATACTTATTTGTATTTATTGATACGAGTTATATTTATTGATACAAATAAATGCAACTCAAATTTTTATACAAATATAATATATACAAATACAATATGTATTTGTATTTGTAAAATTATTTGTTTCATTTGTTTGTCATTGTATTTGTATCAAGTGATATTTATTTATTTACAAATATGAATGATAATTTTGATATACAAATACAAAACGGTACATTTGTATCAAATGATACATTACATATTTATATATTTTAGAATAAAAAAAATACAATTAATGTACTTACTTGTTTGTATACAAATACAAATGATAAATTGTACATAGCCACGAGTAAATACAATATGCAATCAACTTACAAATACAAAATAATTTCTTAAAAATAAAAAAGGTAATGAAGAAAATAGGATACAAATACAAGTATAATTCAAATATAATCTAAATATACAAACGCAATAAAACCATAATATAAATATAATCCAATATAATATGCAATCAATTATAAAATACAAATATTCAATAGTTCTTTAAAATACAAGTGTGAATTATATAAAATATAAATGATGGCGCGAACTAAAAGTAGGAAAGAAACGAAAAAATAAAAGTAGGAAAAAATACAAAAAAGAAGAAGAAAAAATGGAAAAAACACAAAAAATAAAAAATATAAAAAAAAGATAATGGTAGTGTTAGGTAAGAAAATATTCAGTTCAGTGAGATAAGCGTGATTGAGATTTACGAAATAGGGACTGTATTCATATTTTATATGAATACATACTATCTGTAAAATCGAATACAACGGGCATAAATCGAATAAAATGATTATAAATGACAATTATGTAAAATGTGGCTATAGAAGATGGATTTTATAGCAAAATGCTGTTATTTTTTAAAGATACCCAAATAAATAAGACACCAACTTGTTTTATGTGAAAACGTTTTCTAGGAAAATATTTTACATGAAAAACATTTTTCCTCGTACCAAACACACCCTTAGTGTAAAATAGAACTTATAACGTTGAAATAGACATTTAGTCATTAATCATTTAGTTTACATGATACATGCACATTATTCATATCATTTGGTTATAATGATAATCGTGATCTTAGATGGACTTTAGTTATGATGAATGCAACGATAGTCACTTCCTTCATGTTAACATGATCGAAGAAAAATGAGAAAGAGGAAGGAAGGATATTATTAGGGGAATAAGGATAAAGGATCATTAAAGAAGTATTTTTTTAATATTTAAAATTTTACTAGTTTAGATATACGTGTCTCGCGCGTGTACCTTAATTTAGTGAGTTTAATTTTATAAAATTGTTTAAAACATAAAAAGAATGACAGTCTTTCAAAATGTTTATTGCATTTTTTATTTGTTAGCATCTTGACATTAGGTCTACTTTAGTTATTATCCAAAGTAAAAATGTAACGCTCCGAGATCTCATCCTGAGACGTCACATGGTGCTTATGACCCCGAAGGACCACAAGCTAACCCTTTACTGATATCTGTACCTGTACACTGCGCAATGTCTAAAATAAATGCGGAAACTAGCCATAAGGTTCAATACATCCATGAATACCCATAATACAGAAAACTGAATACTAATACATCCGTCTGAAAAGCCTCTAAACTGTCTGAACTGTGGAGTTGATGGGACAGGTCCCCAACTAACTCCGTCAACTAAAAATAAACAAAATCTGAAACAATAATAGTAAACTGAGATTCGTCCTCGAAAGAAGAGGACTCACTGCTACTGCTGCTGACGGGGACTGAACTGCTAAGGATAATCTGGATCCTGTGCCTCTGAGCCTATGGTGTCAAATAAAAAACCATAGCGCAAATGCATCAGCACAAAAATATACCGAGTATGTAGACGGGGTAGGCTAATGCAAGGGTTTATGCATGTGCAATATCTAAACTAAATAATCATGAAAATGTCGCATGAGAACACATACTTGAATGCACAGAACATGAACACAATTATCGCAGCTCTAGAAACTGAAACTCAGATACCACTTTACTACAGACTGAACTCACTACTGACACTGAGATACTGAATCACTGACTCATCTGATACTGATAACTGAGGATCTGGATGTGCTTACACCAATGACTGAATTCTTGGACTTACTGCTTTCGACTGACAGGATTAGAGATCAACCTTTCTAACAGATTATTTCAGAAGCTTTATCAATGATAAGAAATATGATTATATCTAAATCTAACAACAAGAATATTCAATAGAATCTGATACTGTGATTAAGCCTGTCTGATGGCATATCTCTAAATATGATATCAAATAACTGTATGTGAGACAAGTCCATCTGATGGGATGGACCATAAATCAATGGAACTATCTGAGTTCCTCATAATGATAGATGACTATATCTTACAGTCCTAATTTCTGAATACTAATTCTGAAACTGAGACTGAATCTGAAACTAAAATTGTGGGTGGTAGTCACTTAATCGACATGCCCCGACCTACCACAGGTGGGGTCCAACCTGTGCCCCAGTTGGAAGGGTGTCATTATCGTGCCACTGGTAAAAACAACTCGATGTGACCCTCATCTAGCAGGTCCTCAAGCGAGAACGGTGGAGCCCTCATCTAGCAAGTCAAGCCACCTCATCTACCCTCATCTAGTAGGTATGATGTCTCTCATCCACCCTCAACTAACAGGTGTGATGTCTCAACTACGCTGGCTAAGTAGTTCTGGAGTACAAGGATTGCTTCTAAGAATTACACCCTCTACTAGTAGGTGATTTCCCATCCCTGAGCTCGCTCGGTGCTAGTTTCTACTCCCAACTGGAAAACTCAGGAATGAATTCTCAACTGAACACTGGCTGAACTGAATCTGACACTGATCATATTACTCAAAAGGTATGACAGAGTTACGCTGAGATCACTTAGTTCCGTATCTGACGGAAAAGATATCAAATCATGGTATCTGACTGACGATACAGAGCTTAAATAGATTACTCGAATCACTTCTGAGATTAGAATTGAATCACTTGAATACTATTAGAAATGAGCTGATTGCAGGTCACAGGCTAGATTACTAGCGATACAGAGATTACATAGATAACTGAGATTACTGAGCTTTATTAAGCTTCGCACTTGTCTGAGGATACAGAGTTCTATAGTTCACTGAGTTCTGAGAACCATGGCTCGATTAAAATTATCGAGAAACTGACACAGGCTCTAGACAAAAGCTCTATTTTCGGGTATAAATACCATCAGGACTCGATAACATAAAAGTAAGACATAATCATTCTTCATCACAAATCATTCATGCATCATCACGGTTATTTATTCATTCATCATTATAAGCATTCATTCATGTATTACAAGCATTCATTCATCATTATAATCATTCATGTATTATCACAATCGTTAAAGCATCACTTCAAGTAGTTGGACATCATAATATACTTTCCCTCTCAAGATCCTTAGGACATCGCATTAAGCATTTAGGAAACATAGACCTCTATTCATCATCACAACCACCAAAGGGTCACTCCAAACTTAAGGATCATCAACATCGGTTCACCATCATATACTAGCCTAGGGAAGACATGCTATTAGATTATACCCCATTCAACGAAATCTTACATCAAGCACTTCATACCTATATCGGTCTTGTCATGTATTT